>NC_134353.1:34289549-34352049 GCF_048569485.1 Anomaloglossus baeobatrachus
TGTCCGTACTACAGCTCTGGATGTGACTGAAATACTGCAGTGTGGAAGACTGTGGGTGCAGCTCTGGAGGTGACTGGAGTATAATACGGCAATGTGGAAGGCTGTGGGTGCAGCTCTGGAGGTGACTGGAGTATAATACGGCAATGTGGAAGGCTGTGGGTGCAGCTCTGGAGGTGACTGGAGCATAACGCTGCAGTGTGGAAGGCTGTGGGTGCAGCTCTGGAGGTGACTGTAGTATAATACTGGAGTGTAATACCGCAGTGTGGACGGCTGTGGGTGCAGCTCTGGAGGTGACTGGAGTATAATACTGCAATATGGAAGGCTGTGGGTGCAGCTCTGGAGGTGACTGGAGTATAATACTGCAATATGGAAGGCTGTGGGTGCAGCTCTGGAGGTGACTGGAGCATAATACTGCAATATGGAAGGCTGTGGGTGCAGCTCTGGAGGTGACTGGAGTATAATACTGCAGTGTAGAAGGCTGTGGGTGCAGCTCTGGAGGTGACTGGAGCATAATACTGCAATATGGAAGGCTGTGGGTGCAGCTCTGGAGGTGACTGGAGTATAATTTCTGCAGTATAGAAGGCTGTGGGTGCAGCTCTGGAGGAGACTGGAGTATAATACTGGAGTGTAATACTGCAGTGTGGACGGCTGTGGGTGCAGCTCTGGAGGTGACTGGAGTATAATACTGGAGTGTAATACTGCAGTGTGGACGGCTGTGGGTGCAGCTCTGGAGGTGACTTGAGTATAATACTGCAGTGTAGAAGGCTGTGGGTGCAGCTCTGGAGGTGACTGGAGCATAATACTGGAGTGTGGACGGTTGTGGTGCAGCACTGGAGGTGACTGGAGTGTAATACTGGAGTGTGGAAGGCTGTGGGTGCAGCTCTGGAGGTGACTGGAGTATAATACTGCAATGTGGAAGGCTGTGGGTGCAGCTCTGGAGGTGACTGGAGCATAATACTGCAATGTGGAAGGCTGTGGGTGCAGCTCTGGAGGTTACTGGAGCATAATACTGCAATGTGGAAGGCTGTGGGTGCAGCTCTGGAGGTGACTGGAGCATAATACTGCAATGTGGAAGGCTGTGGGTGCAGCTCTGGAGGTGACTGGAGCATAATACTGCAATGTGGAAGGCTGTGGGTGCAGCTCTGGAGGTGACGAGTATAATACTGGAGTGTGGAAGGTTGTGGGTGCAGCTCTGGAGGTGACTGGAGCATAATACTGCAATGTGGAAGGCTGTGGGTGCAGCTCTGGAGGTGACGAGTATAATACTGGAGTGTGGAAGGTTGTGGGTGCAGCTCTGGAGGTGACTAGAGGGCATACCTCCCAACTTTTGAAGAAAGTAGAGGGACAAATTTTGACCACGCCCCTAGCCACACCCATTTGGCAGTAAGGGTCATTCAGCAGATGCCCCGGACTGTTCATTCATATTCATAGCAGCCAGAATTTTCTTCTATTTCATATGACATGTTGCTTATTTGTGCCTATAAGGCCGTGGTCACACGTTGCATAAATTCTGTCTGCACCAAACTACACAATAACAATCTTCTCTGTTTTTTCCATTTTTGCTGCATTTTTTCTGCCTTTTCTCCATTATTTAATGTGTTTTTGGTTCAGACGTGAACCTGCGTTTTTACGTTTTTAAGTGTTTTTATTGTACACAGAAGCTTTTTTCCTGCATTTTTTTTAAGCTCCACATAGAAACCTCCAGACAAACACCCACCCCCCCCCCCCTCCCCCTCCCAAAACTGCAGAGTTCAGCGGCGTCTTCTCATGGAATCACATCCACTTTGCTTGGACAATTAAAGGGGTTGTCCACCGTAACAAAAAATTTTGAGTTTAAGCTAATCTGCGCTGTATTGTCATATAAAACTCCCCTACATTGTTATTTTTTATTTTCTAACTTTTGTTCCTCTTGAATTCACCCTTTATTCTCTGCAGCTCTTTGTTTACATTCAGCTCCAGCAAACTGACCACTTCCTGTGCAAAACCTCAGTCACAGCTGGCACCGCCCGGCCTCAGTGTCCAGCCCCTCCCCAGTGTCCAGGCCCCCTGCCCCCTGCCCCCTGCCCCCTGCCCGCCCCCTGCACACACATTCCCTGTCAGTATTCTGCCCCAGCACCTGACCTGGTATCACTACAGCATTGCAAATAACAGCCCCACATCAGGCTCTGCACCGCGCATACACACATCGGGCTCTGCACCGCGCATACACACATCGGGCTCTGCACCGCGCATACACACATCGGGCTCTGCACTACGCATACACACATCAGGCTCTGCACCGCGCATACACACATCGGGCTCTGCACCGCGCATACACACATCGGGCTCTGCACCGCATACACGTCAGGCTCTGCACCGCATACACATCGGGCACTGCACGCACACACGGCGCTCTGCACTGACCACCCCCTACCCCCATAGGGAACACATGTAGGGAGTACATACTCACCCGTCCTCGGTCCCCGCCGCTCCTACACGTTCGCACGCTGTCTATGCTCTGGCCATATCAGCACAGTAGTGACGTCACCGCTGTGCTGAAGAGAGCACAGACAGCTGGACAGTGATGAGAAGCTGCGCTGCGCTCCTTCTCATCAGCGCTTTCAAATGTACCGGCATCTGTGATCTGTGATGCCGGTATATTTGAATGTGTGATCCTGAGCAGGGGGCCCGATGCTGGCGCTGACACCACAGCAGCCGCCACAAGGCCCCGCCCCCAGGTCACGGGTCCCACAGAAGTGCAGGGGGAGGTTGTGGGCAGAGTTCGGGGTGTGGGGGAATGTGTGGGAGGGTGCAGGGAAGGGGGCGGTGACTCCTCGCACTGTACAGCCCAGCAGGGAGGCAACATGCTGTTTCCAGATTTGCATGTCAACATGGCCCTGCCCATGTTGACATGAAATGACCGGAAGCAGCAAAATAGCGGCAGGAGCGGTCACATGACCACTCTGAGCCAGGGGAGAGGGGCTGACAGCAGGGCAGGTAAGTGGTCTCTATCTACTTACCTGCCCCAATGTAGCCCAATAGGGAAATAATAAAAAAAAACTCAAAATAAGGCGGAAACACAGCACAATATGTGCAAAAAAAAACAGCAGAAAAAAATACAGCATTTACGCTGTGTGAACACGGCCTCAACAATACATTTCTATTACATTTTTTTATGGGTTTTAATAAAAATAATAAATTGCGCCTTTTTTTTGCCCTTTACCGATCCCCATAAATCTGATCGCTGCGTTGTTCGGGTCGTTACGATTACAGAGACACCAAATATGCCCATGTTATTTGCTGATTTGTGATGTTTATTATTTTATTAAAAAAAAAAGTAATAAAATTTTAGTCTTTTTTTTATTATTTTTAGTAATTTTATTAGAAGAATAAAAATCTCTTTTCCTCTCCCTGTAGAATATAAGACAGAGGGACGCTGCTCTGTACAATGGAGCTCTGTGTCCTGTGTAATCAGCGGCAGCATTGTAGGTTCATCTATATAAAATCTTCCCTGTGACATCATCATTCTTAGTGGCTCAACAACTAAGGGCCGCTTTCACATCAGCGTTTTTCAAATGCGGCATGAATGGGTTTTTTTGCCGCAAAACCAGATCCTTTACAAAGGCATTGTCATTTCAAAGCATTTGCAATGGAATTGCGGCAAGAAGCTGTTGCGTGTAGCACACACTGGATCATTTTTTTGCGGTTTTTTCCCGTGTTTCAAAAACGCTACATGTTGCATTTTTGACCTCTGTCAAAATACTGTATCTCACCGGATCCTTCATATTGCGGCGGTACCTGCAATGTAGTTCAATGAGCGCCAGATCCTGCTCTATCGGACGTCATTGCTTCTGATAGGCAGGATCCTGTTGTCTGTACTGAGCATACGCAGAAAGTAGTTTCCCCCCATGCTTTCTGATATAGCAGAGCTAGATCGGTGACAGAAGACCAGGATCGTGGAGGGATAAGAGGGAGTAATAAAGATGGAGTCCCGAAGTGTGTCTGTATATTTATTTCTAGTAAAGTATTTTTTCTATGTGTGTTTTTTTTTAACCATTTATTGGAAACTAGAAGGTGGCCCGATTCTACGCATCGGGTATTCTAGAATTTACGTATTGTGTAGTTAATATATGATTTTTGTTATATATATATATATATATATATATATATATATAGAGATGTTGTTGTGTGTAGTTACCAAGTGTTTGTGTAGGGCGCTGTACATGTTCTGGGTGTTGTCTGGGTGTGACGGGGGGGTGAGAGCGGTGTTGTATGTGTGTTGCGTGTTTGTGGAGCGTTGTGTGTGTGTTGCGCGGTTTGTGTGGGTGTGGTGTGTTTTGGGGGGAGGTATGTTTTGTGCAATGTGTGTGTTGTGCGTATGTGCGTATATTTATGTATGCCGCGGTGTTCGTGTCTTGGGTGTTGTGTGTGTGTAGCGTTGTCTGTGTGTGTGGGTGTCTGTGTATGGCGGTGTTTGTGGTTCCCAGTGTGTGTGTGGTGTGTTGTGTGTGTGTGTGTGTGTGTGTGTTGGGGGGAGGTGTGCACCTCCCATCGGGCTCCATCTCCCATGCTGCGGACCCCCCATCATGCCCCATCCCCCATGCTGCGCACCCCCCATTGTGCCCCATCCCCCAATGCTGCGCACTCCCCATCGTGCTACATCCCCCATGCTGCGCACTCCCCATCGTGCTACATCCCCCATGCTGCGCACTCCCCATCGTGCTACATCCCCCATGCTGCGCACCCCCCATCGTGCTACATCCCCCATGCTGCGCACCCCCCATCGTGCTACATCCCCCATCGTGCTACATCCCCCCCATCGTGCTCCATCCGCCATGCTGCGCACTCCCCATCGTGCTCCATCCGCCATGCTGCGCACCCGCCATCGTGCTCCATCCGCCATGCTGCGCACTCCCCATCGTGCTACATCCCCCATGCTGCGCACCCCCCATCGTGCTCCATCCGCCATGCTGCGCACTCTCCATCGTGCTACATCCCCCATGCTGCGCACTCCCCATCGTGCTACATCCCCCATGCTGCGCACTCCCCATCGTGCTACATCCCCCATGCTGCGCACTCCCCATCGTGCTACATCCCCCATGCTGCGCACTCCCCATCGTGCTACATCCCCCATGCTGCGCACTCCCCATCGTGCTACATCCCCCATGCTGCGCACTCCCCATCGTGCTACATCCCCCATGCTGCGCACTCCCCATCGTGCTACATCCCCCATGCTGCGCACTCCCCATCGTGCTACATCCCCCATGCTGCGCACCCCCCATCGTGCTACATCCCCCATGCTGCGCACTCCCCATCGTGCTACATCCCCCATGCTGCGCACTCCCCATCGTGCTACATCCCCCATGCTGCGCACCCCCCCATCGTGCTACATCTCCCATACTATAATAGTTCTCCTATTATACTCAGAGAGGAGTATAATAGGAGGACTGTAATAGGAGTAGTCCTGGAGGGAGAGGAGTATAATGCCGGCTCCCTGCACATGTGTACCGGGAGCCGGTGTACGCTGGTAACTATGATACACATCGGGTAACTAAGGGACCTTAGTTACCCGATGTGTATAATGTTACCAGCGTTCACCGGCTCCGTCACGATCCCAGCATCGCAAGTTTATGTCTGGCGAGGCGTGCGGAGGGCCGGGGCGAGCAGCCAATCCATGCGGAGGGCGGGGCCAGGCCGAGGCGAGCGACCAATCCGTGGGGGGGGGCGGAGCCGAGGTGAGGCGAGCAGCCAATCCGGGCGGGGCCATGGCGAGCCCAGCGGCCAGCTTTGTGTCACCGTAAGGACACAATTTTGGAGCAAGACAGACAGACAGACTCCTTCGTCCCAGCCTCCCCCTCCCAGCCTCCCCCAGCATCAGCCTCTCTCCTCCCAGCATCAGCCTGTCTCATCCCAGCATCAGCCTCTCTCCTCCCAGCATCAGCCTCTCTCCTCCCAGCATCAGCCTCTCCTCTCTGTCCCCAGCATCAGCCTCTCTCCTCCCAGCCTTCCCCAGCATCAGCCTCTCTCCTCCCAGCCTTCCCCAGCATCAGCCTCTCTCCTCCCAGCCTATCTCCTCCCAGCCTCCCCCAGCATCAGCCTCCTCCAGCATCAGCCTCTCTCCTTCCAGCCTCCCCCAGCATCAGCCTCCCCCAGCATCAGCCTCTCTCCTCCCAGCCTCCCCCAGCATCAGCCTCTCTCCTCCCAGCCTTCCCCAGCATCAGCCTCTCTCCTCCCAGCCTTCCCCAGCATCAGCCTCTCTCCTCCCAGCCTTCCCCAGCATCAGCCTCTCTCCTCCCAGCCTTCCCCAGCATCAGCCTCTCTCCTCCCAGCCTTCCCCAGCATCAGCCTCTCTCCTCCCAGCCTTCCCCAGCATCAGCCTCTCTCCTCCCAGCCTTCCCCAGCATCAGCCTCTCTCCTCCCAGCCTTCCCCAGCATCAGCCTCTCTCCTCCCAGCCTTCCCCAGCATCAGCCTCTCTCCTCCCAGCCTTCCCCAGCATCAGCCTCTCTCCTCCCAGCCTTCCCCAGCATCAGCCTCTCTCCTCCCAGCCTTCCCCAGCATCAGCCTCTCTCCTCCCAGCCTTCCCCAGCATCAGCCTCTCTCCTCCCAGCCTATCTCCTCCCAGCCTCCCCCAGCATCAGCCTCCCCTAGCATCAGCCTCTCTCCTTCCAGCCTCCCCCAGCATCAGCCTCCCCCAGCATCAGCCTCTCTCCTTCCAGCCTCCCCCAGCATCAGCCTCTCTCCTTCCAGCCTCCCTCAGCATCAGCCTCCCTATTCCAGCCTTCCCCAGGATCAGCCTCTCTCCTCCCAGCCTCCGTCCTCCCAGCCTTCCCCAGCATCAGCTTTCCCCTCCCAGCCTCCCTCAGCATCAGCCTTCCCCAGCATCAGCCTCTCTCCTCCCAGCCTCAGCCTCTCTCCTTCCAGCCTCCCCCAGCATCAGCCTCTCTCCTTCCAGCCTCCCTCAGCATCAGCCTCCTTCCAGCCTCCCTCAGCATCAGCCTTCCCCAGCATCAGCCTCTCTCCTTCCAGCCTCCCCCAGCATCAGCCTCTCTCCTTCCAGCCTCCCTCAGCATCAGCCTCCACTTCCAAGCCTTCCCCAGGATCAGCCTCTCTCCTCCCAGCCTCCTTCCTCCCAGCCTCCCCCTCTCAGCCTCCCTCAGCATCAGCCTTCCCCTCCCAGTCTCCCCCAGCATCAGCGTCACCTCCCAGCCTTCCCCAAGATCAGCCTCTCTGCTCCGTGCCTCCTCCAGCACGCCGTGCTCCTCTGCCGACACTCACACACCCGATCCCGACACTCACACACACCCGACCGATCGCATACACTCACACACACCCGACCGATCGCATTCACTCACACACACCCGACCGATCGCATACACTCACACACACCCGACCGATCGCATACACTCACACACACCCGACCGATCGCATACACTCACACACACAGACACTGACGATATCGCACACACGCGCTCACAGTCACAACATCCGGAGATACCACATGCTTCTGGCCATGTGATCCTCCGTCAGGTCCTGGAAGGTCACAACAGCACAGTATCGAGGCCGAGAAGCAAGCGATATCCCAGGATGTTGTGAGTATGTGGATGCGATGTGATGTGTGTGTGAGGTGTGTGTGAGAGTGAGTGTGATCTGATGTGTGTGTCTGTGTGTGCTGTTATGTGTGTGCGTGTGTGTATTTTCCGCCGCTGCAGGACCTTGATGTGTGGATGCGATGTGATGTGTGTGTGAGGTGTGTGTGAGAGTGAGTGTGAGCCGGTGTACACTAGTAACTATGATACACATCGGGTAACCAAGGGACCTTAGTTACCCGATGTGTATAATGGTTACCAGCTTTCACGGCCTCCGTCAAGATCCCAGCATCGCAAGGTTATGTCTGGCGCTGCTGAGATCCTGACGGAGCCGGTGTAGAAGCAAGCGATATCCCAGGATGTTGTGAGTGTGTGGATGTGATGTGTGAGGTGTGTGTGAGAGTGAGTGTGATCTGATGTGTGTGTGTACTCACCTGGGAGTCGCACCTCCGTGTCAGTTGGGCCAGAGCGAGCGTGCATTGCGTGAGGGGGGCGGGGCCTGCAGAGAGCCGGGGCGAGAGGCCAATCCGTGTGGGGGGGCGGGGCCATGGCGAGCCCAGCGGCCAATCAGCTTTGTGTCACCGTAAGGACACAATTTCGGAGCATGACAGACAGACAGACAGACAGAATAAGGCAATTATATATATAGATTCTTAATGGCCGGGTCAAACTTGGCCTGACATTAACAATCTCAGCCTTAATACTAGCTGGTAAAACAAAGCTTGTATTAACCCCTTATTACCCAGCATGCCACCCGCCAGCAGGGCCGCTGGAAGAGTTGGGTACAGCTCCAGAAGATAACGCTTCTATGAAAGCGCCATTTTCTGGGGCGGCTGTGGACTGCAATTCGCAGCGGGGTGGCCCAGAAAGTTTGGGCCACCCTGCGCTTGGATTCCAATCCCCAGCTGCCTAGTTGTACCTGGCTGGTCGCAATAATTGGGCAAAGCCCACTTAGGTTTTTTTTTTTTCATGAAATTCCATTTCAATTTCATGAAATAATTAAAAAAAAAGAGCTTCCCTATATTTTTGGTTCCCAGACAAGTACAAATAGGTAGCTTATGTGTTTGGTGTTTTTTTTTTGTTTTTTTATTTTTTAATGAATTAAAAAAAAAAAAAAACGTCACGGGCTTCGCCCATCGAGCACCCCAGCATTTTACTGCTCACTCTTCCCTACTCCTAACCACACAGCCAGCAGAAAAAGTAATCAGATCAGCCGACTCCAGTGTCGGCCGATTACTTGTTCTGTGTACTGCTGCATCCATCGCAGCGTGTGTGGGCAGTGAGGTCAGCTGAGTTTGGCCGGCACTGGAGTCTGCTGATCTGAACTCAGTTGACCTCGCAGCGCGCACACGCTGCGATGTATGCAGGTGATATAGAACAAATAATCGTCCGACACTGGAGTCAGCTGATCTGATTACTTGTTCTGCTAGTATGAGATCAGGAGTTCAGATCAGCTGACTCCGGTACCGGCCGATTACTTGTTCTGTGTCCCCCTGCATCCATCACAGCGAGTGCGGGCTGGAGTTCAGCTGAGTTCAGATCAGCTGACTCCGGTGCCGGCTGAACTCCACAGCCTGCACACGCTGCGATGTATGCAGCGGGACACAGAACAAGTAAATCGGCCAACACTGTGGAGTCAGCTGATCTGAACTGCTGACCACCCAGCCCGCACACGGTCACACGTGATCGGCAGCAGGCAGTGACTGCTGTTAACCTGCATCCATCGCAGCGTGCGGGCTGTGAGATCAGGAGTTCAGCTGACTCCAGTTCCGGCCAAATAAATTCTGTGTCCCGCTGCAGAAGGATCCGGTAAAATAACAATTGCGGTTGCATGCGCTGCACATTCAAGACACAAGATCTGCTCATATGCGGTTTGCGGTTTTTTGCCGACCAAACACTGATGTGACAGCTAGAAAAGCTAGGAGGGGCTGCCGGACACGTTTGAAAGTTGCTGGTTTGAATCCAAGGTGATGAAAACAAACAAAAAAAATAAATAATTTATATATATTTGTATTTTTTTCCTCAATTCTTTATAGTAGTTTTATGGGAAAAAAATAATCTGACTCCTTCACCTACAAAGAGATGTAGTATCTGTTATCCATCCATCCATAATACTGCAGTGTGGAAGGCTGTGGGTGCAGCTCTGGATGTGACTGGAGAATAATACTGTAGTGTGGAAGGCTGTGGGTGCAGCTCTGGAGGTGACTTTAGAATAAAACTGCAATGTGGAAGGCTGCGAGTGCAGCTCTGGATGTGACTGGAGAATAATACTGTAGTGTGGAAGGCTGCGAGTGCAGCTCTGAAGGTGTCTAGAGGGAAATACTGTAATGTGGAAGGCTGCGAGTGCAGCTCTGGATGTGACAGAATAATACTGTAGTGTGGAAGGCTGTGGGTGGAGCTCTGGAGGTGACTGTAGAATAAAACTGCAATGTGGAAGGCTGTGGGTACAGATCCGTATGTGACTGGAGTATAATGTAGAGTGGAAAGCTGTGGGTGCAGATCTGGAGGTGCCTGGAGAATAAAACTGCAATGTGGAAGGCTGCGAGTGCAGCTCTGGATGTGACTGGAGAATAATACTGTAGTGTGGAAGGCTGTGGGTGCAGCTCTGAAGGTGTCTAGAGGGTAATACTGTAATGTGGAAGGCTGCGAGTGCAGCTCTGGAGGGGACTGTAGAATAAAACTGCAACGTGGAAGGCTATGGGTACAGATCCGTATGTGACTGGAGTATAATGTAGAGTGGAAAGCTGTGGGTGCAGCTCTGGAGGTGACTGGAATAGAAGTCATGCACAGGACGCCATGTGACTGATGGAGCAGCTTTATTAGTGGGGTGGTGTTGCACAGATACCGGTCCGGTCGGTGTTTCCTATTACTTGGATGAGGAGCTGTCCTCCGCGCACGGGAGAGTTTCTTCACCTTAATGCTGGCCGTGTCCCACCTCACATGAGAAGGTGCCGGGGTCGGGTGGGGGGGTCCGCTCCACGCCCATTCCTCAGTCCGCTGTGTACTTCCCACAGTCCATTCCCAGTGGCTCTGGGTCACTGCACAGTCCGGGGCTCTAGGTCACAGTGAGCGCGGCTCCTCCGATCTCGGGGTTCAGGTTGATCAGCTGGTTGGTGGCCTGCGCAAGCTCGGAGATGGAGACCCGCCCGCGCTGCCGGATGAACTGCGCCACCGCCGCCATCTCCTCCGCGGTGATGTAGATGAACTTTCCTCTATCGTCAATGACCCCTGTGGAGGAGAGGAGACGCGGTCACATGACATAACACTGCTCAGCACCTCCGCTACTCTAGTCACAGCCAGAGCTGCGGACTCACCTGTAATGGATCCGTCAGCCAGCAAGTCCTGTATCCTGCTGATGGCGTCCTGACAAAGAAAAAGATTGGTCAACGAGAGAGAGCAAAAAGAGAAGAGGTCAACGAGCGAGAGCAGAGGAGGAGGGGTCAACGAGCGAGAGCAGAGGAGGAGGGGTCAACGAGCGAGAGCAGAGGAGGAGGGGTCAACGAGCGAGAGCAGAGGAGGAGGGGTCAACGAGCGAGAGCAGAGGAGGAGGGGTCAACGAGCGAGAGTAGAGGAGGAGGGGTCAACGAGCGAGAGTAGAGGAGGAGGGGTCAACGAGCCAGAGCAGAGGAGGAGGGGTCAACGAGCCAGAGCAGAGGAGGAGGGGTCAACGAGCGAGAGCAGAGGAGGAGGGGTCAACGAGCGAGAGCAAAAAGAGAAGAGGCCAACGAGAGCAGAGGAGGAGGGGGTCAATGAGCGAGAGCATAAAAAGAAGAGGTCAACAAGAGCAGAAGAGGAGGGGTCAATAAGCGAGAGCAAAAAAAAAAAAAAAAAGAGGTCAACGAGAGCCGAGGAAGCGGGGTCAGCGAGCGCAGAGCCGAGGAAGCGGGGTCAGGGAGCGCAGTGCCGAGAAAGCGGGGTCAGCGTGCGCAGAGCTGAGGAAGAGGGGTCGGCGAGCGCACAGCCGAGGAGGAGTGTGAGCTAAGGAGGTGAGATCAGCGAGAGCAGAGCAAAGGAGGTGAAATCAGCAAGATGAATAAGAGGACAGATATGTGCTGAGCACAGTGACCCCCGCTGCCACGGGGCACCAGCTGCTCCCGGTGATTACGTCCTACAGCAATGAGCACTCAGAAGGACTCGCCACTGACATGACTTAACTGCTACTGTCCATTCCATAAGAAGCATCTAATGGGTTCATCTGCTCGCTCCGACAGTTGCAGTCAGAGGCAGGTGCTGGCTGTATAACAGCTGGAACCTGACCGGTGTGGAGCGAGTGCAGCTTCTGAGCTCATCCCCTACACCGGACATATCATACGTCATTAATTGTAAAAATGTGTCCAAAACCCCTTACTTGAGCTCGAAGTCCAAAATGCGCCCCCAGATCTTCCAGGATCACCACTTTTGAAACCTAAAAGTTAGAAAGAAAAATTTAAAAAAAATCAGGTGTGTCCTGTCATCAGCAATTCAAATAAAGTGGGGGAAGAAGCGGAGGGGCGGTGGATGTGACGTTCTGGGCAGCCGAGCTGGAGGACTGGACTTCATGGGCTGCAGATTCTGTACTGGAACAGTCCATGGAATTCAGTTCTCAGGGCTCGGACCTGCCATCAATCATCGCCATCTTCTGAGCGGATAGCCGCCTACGCATCTGCGCCTCGTACGAAGCAACGGCAGGAAAAGAAAGGAAACTCTTAGGCTAAAATTAAATCAGATTAGTTAAAGATCCTCTCATCAGGACCCTGGAACAAAAGACCAAGGACGTCTCTGAGGATGAGACACGTCCAGCCTGAAATCCTTGCGAGAGAATCGTGCGAGTCTGGCATGGCATCACCCGGCACGGTCCCACACTCTCCAGACAGGAGCGTCTCAGCTGCATAGAAATGCATGCAGTGGACCTGCTCCTGTCAGGAGAGTGTGGGGCCGTGCCGGGTGATGCCATGCCAGACTCGCGTGAGGTTCTCTCAAGTGTGACTCCGGCCTAACTCTAACCTCCTAAAGTCACCACTAGAGGGAGCTCACTGCAATAATTCACTTCCTAAAGCCGCCACTAGAGGGAGCTCAATGCAATAACTTACTTCCTAAAGCCGCCACTAGAGGGAGCTCAATGCAATAACTCACTTCCTAAAGCCGCCACTAGAGGGAGCTCAATGCAATAACTCACTTCCTAAAGCCGCCACTAGAGGGAGCTCAATGCAATAACTCACTTCCTAAAGCCGCCACTAGAGGGAGTTCACTGCAATAACTCACTTCCTAATGACTCCACTAGAGGAAGCTCACTGCAATAACTCACTTCCTAAAGCAGCCACTAGAGGGAGCTCACTGTAACAACACGTTTCCTTTAGCCACCATTAGAGAGGGCTCACTGTAATAACTCACTTCCTAAAGCCACCACAAGAGGGAGCTCACTGCAAGAACACGTTTCCTAAAGCCACCACTATAGGGAGCTTACTGCAATAACTCTCACTTCCTAAAGCTACTACTAGAGGGAACCTAGTGCAATAACTCACTTCCTAAAGCTGCCACTGGAAAGAGCTTACTGCAATAACTCTCACTTCCTAAAGCCACCACTAGAGGGAGCTTAGTGCAATAACTCACCTCCTAAAGCCGCCACTAGAGGGAGCTTAGTGCAATAATTCTCGATTCCTAAAGCCGCCACTAGAAAGAACTTACTGCAATAACTCACTTCCTAATGCCACCACTAGAGGGAGCTCAGAAGCTTGCTGTATACCGCTAATACATGATATGTCAAGAAATCAAAACAGTAGTTATGAATACAATTGAGTGTACAGAGCCTGGAGGAGCATAAAATCCACAGAGAGAAGCCCTCGGGAGGCAACGAGCCCGACATCGAGCTGATCTGTCTCTTACCTTAATGTAGTTAATGAACTCTGTGAGAAAACTGCGAGTCTGGAAGAAAAAGGAGGAAGTAGAAAAACGTTTCAGTAAGTTAAGCAGATGGTAAAATGAGTGAGTACTTACTATGAAAACTCGCTCACACATATACAATATACAGTGCCTACAAGTAGTATTCAACCCCCTGCAGATTTAGCAGGTTTGATAAGATGCAAATAAGTTAGAGCCTGCAAACTTCAAACAAGAGCAGGATTTATTAACAGATGCATAAATCTTACAAACCAACAAGTTATGTTGTTCAGTTAAATTTTAATAAATTTTCAACATAAAAGTGTGGGTCAATTATTATTCAACCCCTAGGTTTAATATTTTGTGGAATAACCCTTGTTTGCAATTACAGCTAATAATCGTCTTTTATAAGACCTGATCAGGCCGGCACAGGTCTCTGGAGTTATCTTGGCCCACTTCTCCATGCAGATCTTCTCCAAGTTATCTAGGTTCTTTGGGTGTCTCATGTGGACTTTAATCTTGAGCTCCTTCCACAAGTTTTCAATTGGGTTAAGGTCAGGAGACTGACTAGGCCACTGCAACACCTTGATTTTTTCCCTCTTGAACCAGGCCTTGGTTTTCTTGGCTGTGTGCTTTGGGTCGTTGTCTTGTTGGAAGATGAAATGACGACCCATCTTAAGATCCTTGATGGAGGAGCGGAGGTTCTTGGCCATAATCTCCAGGTAGGCCGTGCTATCCATCTTCCCATGGATGCGGACCAGATGGCCAGGCCCCTTCGCTGAGAAACAGCCCCACAGCATGATGCTGCCACCACCATGCTTGACTGTAGGGATGGTATTCTTGGGTCGTATGCAGTGCCATCCAGTCTCCAAACGTCACGTGTGTGGTTGGCACCAAAGATCTCAATCTTGGTCTCATCAGACCAGAGAACCTTGAACCAGTCTGTCTCAGAGTCCTCCAAGTGATCATGAGCAAACTGTAGACGAGCCTTGACATGACGCTTTGAAAGTAAAGGTACCTTACGGGCTCGTCTGGAACGGAGACCATTGCGGTGGAGTACGTTACTTATGGTATTGACTGAAACCAATGTCCCCACTGCCATGAGATCTTCCCAGAGCTCCTTCCTTGTTGTCCTTGGGTTAGCCTTGACTCTTTGGACAAGCCTGGCCTCGGCACAGGTGGAAACTTTCAAAGGCTGTCCAGGCCGTGGAAGGCTAACAGTAGTTCCATAAGCCTTCCACTTCCGGATGATGCTCCCAACAGTGGAGACAGGTAGGCCCAACTCCTTGGAAAGGGTTTTGTACCCCTTGCCAGCCTTGTGACCCTCCACGATCTTGTCTCTGATGGCCTTGGAATGCTCCTTTGTCTTTCCCATGTTGACCAAGTATGAGTGCTGTTCACAAGTTTAGGGAGGGTCTTAATTAGTCAGAAAAGGCTAGAAAAAGAGATAATTAATCCAAACATGTGAAGCTCATTGTTCTTTGTGCCTGAAATACTTTAGGGGAACCAAACATACATATACACACATATATATATATATATATATATATATATATATGTATATATATATGAAGGTGCGAAACAGCCGTCATCTGATGTGTCAGGTGGACCACTCCTTCCCCGCTAGCCCAATGTGTGTAATCTCCACTGATTGCATGGCAGAAGAAGTATCGCAGTGCTCCAGATTCTCCTATATCTTGTTATCTTGTGAAGTTTATATGTGTGTGTGTGTGTTACAGACCAAACGTTTGGACACACCTTCTCATCTCTAGAACAACTGTTAAGAGGAGGCTTTGTGCAGCAGTCTTCATGGTAAAATAGCTGCAGGCTATAATAATAAGGACAGGCAACAAGTAGAAGAGACTTGTTTGGGCTAAAGAACACAAGGAATGGACATTAGACCAGTGGAAATCTGTGCTTTGGTCTGATGAGTCCAAATTTGAGATCTTTGGATCCAACCACCGTGTCTTTGTAGAAAAGGTGAACGGATGGACTCTACATGGCTGGTTCCCACTGTGGAGCATGGAGGAGGAGGTATGATGGTGTGGGGGGGCTTTACTGGTGACACTGTTGTGGATTTATTGAAAATTGAAGGCATACCGAACCAGCATCTTGCAGCGGCGTACTATTCCATCCGGTTTGCGTTTAGTTGTACCATCATTTATTTTTCAACAGGACAATGACCCCAAACACACCTCCAGGCTGTGTAAGGGCTATTAGACTAAGAAGGAGAGTGATGGGGTGCTACGCCAGATGACCTGGCCTCCACAGTCACCAGACCTGAACCTAATCGAGATGGTTTGTTGTGAGCTGGACCACAGAGTGAAGGCAAAAGGGCCAACAAGTGCTAAGCATCTTTGGAAACTCCTTCAAGACTGTTGGAAGACCATTTCCAGTGACTACCTCTTGAAGCTCATCAAGAGAATGCCAAGAATGTGCAAAGCAGTGATCAAAGCAAAAGGGGGCCACTTTGAAGAACCTAGAATATAAGACATATTTTCAGTTGTTTCACACTTTTTTGTTAAGTATTTCATTCCACATGTGATAATTCATAGTTTTGATGCCGTCAATGTGAATCTACAATAAAGAAAACTCTTTGAATGAGATGTGTCCAAACTTTTGATCTGTACTGTATATAATATGTATATACACACACACATATATTTATATATATATATATATTTATATATATATATATATATATATATATATATATATATATATATATATATATATATATATATATATATATATATATATATAAAATTACATGTGGGGAAAAATTTCATCAAAAAAAAAAAAAATTTTTTTTTCCTTTATTTTAATTCATTTTTTTTATTTTCCTCGTCACACTACAGGACGTGGTGCTGTCATTTCATGGCTGCGTCACAGGAGCTTTTGACAGCAGAGACTTACGATGATGGCTCTACACTACAAGGAGTGGACCCAACTCTTGTTACATCCCAGGAGAAGCGCAGTACAAGGGTCAATGTGAACATCCCGTGCAGTGAATGGGTTAACCCAACTCCTCAGCTTTAGATGTGATCAAAACCCAAGACCTCGATCAAAAGTAAACCCCTCGCGCTCCTCACCGGCGCTCAGCACAGAGTCTGAGTATATGCATGTGTATGCTTACGCATGTGTACACATGTATGTATATAGGATTGTTTATATATGCGTGTGCACGTGAGCTTATGCATGTGTGTACATGTGTGTTTGTGTGTTTATATGCTTATGTATGTGTATGTATATAGGCATGCATGTGTGCTTGTGTGTGCTAATGTGTGTACGTGTATGCAAGTGTTTATACACTTATGTATATAGGCATGCATATTTGTGTGTGTACCGTATTTTTCGGACTATAAGGCTATGTGCGCACTAGAGCTTTTTACCTGCGGATTTACCCGCGGATTTTCCCCGGAAATTTCTTGAGAAATGTCTGCAATCTTTGTGCAGACATTTCCCATGAAATTCAATGAGAAAAAAAATAGCTGTGCGCACTGTGCGGATTTTTCTCAAGAAAATTTCTTGAGAAAATTTTCTCGAGAAACTTTCTTGAGAAAATGTGCATGTCCATTAATTTCCGCAGGTACCTGCGGTATTCCGCAGGTAGCAATGATGTGCGGTATACCACCGGAATAGCCGCGAATTACCTGCGGTAATGCCCATCGCTGCCTGCGGTTTTGCAGGAAGCGATGTCATTATGCCAGGAAGAGGAGCAGAGGAAACACACGTCACACTCCCTGGACGCCGCACAGAAGCACTTCCGTGCGACCTCCAGGTGCCCGTGCAGTGTGTGTCCTGCTCCGGCCTCGCGGCTCCCAGCACTGCAGCGTGTCAGTGTCTGCCCGCAGTGTCAGCAGCCTGTCACGCGGCAGCGCAGGCAGACACTGACATCCTGCAGTGCTGGGAGCCGCGGGGATGACGATCGCTGCTGTCAGGAGGTGAGATCATTACCTGCTGTGACGATCTCCTGCCTCCTGACGTCAGCGCTGTCACTGCAGTCTATGCCCGTCTCGCGAGCGGCCCGAGACTGTCACTAGCGGTGACGTCACGGGCTCTCGCGATAAGTCAGTGACAGCGCTGGCGTCAGCAGTACAGGAGATGATCACAGAAGGTAATGATCTCATCTATGCTCCTGATGGCAGCGCTCGTCATCCCCTGCAGTGACCTGAGCTGACCTATTGATGTTAGCTCAGGTCACTGCATTGCTCTCCCAGCCAA
Organism: Anomaloglossus baeobatrachus; assembly: GCF_048569485.1. Taxonomy (NCBI): domain Eukaryota; kingdom Metazoa; phylum Chordata; class Amphibia; order Anura; family Aromobatidae; genus Anomaloglossus; species Anomaloglossus baeobatrachus. The sequence goes on from NC_134353.1 coordinate 34,307,196, forward strand.
TGGGGAACATTCTGTTCTTCATTGACTGGGACAGCGACTATGGTATGGATCGCCGTGGGCCCCCCCCCTTATTGGATTACGCCGGACGTGGAATTGATTGTGCTCTTTTCAATAAATTGGTTAAAGAGGGAATGTTTTGGGGAGTGTTTTTTCAAATAAAACTTTTTTTGTTGTCTATTTTTTAATTATTACTGACTGGGTTGATGATGTCGGGTATCTGATAGACGCCTGACCTCACCAACCCCAGGGCTTGATGCCAGGTGACATTACACATCTGGCATCAACCCCATATATTACCCCGTTTGCCAACGCACCAGGGCGCGGGATGAGCTGGGGCAAAGCGCCAGGATTGGCACGTCTAATGGATGCGCCACTTCTGGGACGGCTGCGGCCTGCTATTTTTAGGCTGGGGAGTGTCCAATAACAGTGGACCTCCCTAGTCTGAGAATATCAGACCCCAGCTGTCCGCTTTACCTTGGCTGGTGATCCAATATGGGGGGGACCGCACGTTTTTTGTTTTAAATTATTTATATAATTTAAAATAACAGCGTGGGGTGCCCACTGTTTTGGATTATCAGCCAAGGTGAAGCTGCCAGCGGTGGTCTGCAGGCTGCAGCCGTCTGCTTTACCCTAGCTGGCTACAAAAAAAATGGGGGGACCTCACGTCGTTTTTTTTTAATTATTTATTTATTTTATGGCTAAATACAAGGCTAAGCACCCTTTAGTGCGACATGAAAGTCACTAAAGGGTGCCAGCTTAGAAAATGCAGGGAGGTGGAACATTGTATAGGTTTTTCTCATCTATCTATCTATCCATCCATCTATCCCTCTATCTATCTATCTATTCATCTATCTATCTATCCCTCTATCTATCTATCTATTCATCTATCCATCTTTCCCTCTATCCATTATTTGTCTATCGATTATCTTTATTATTTATTGCAGGGACAAACCTGCGGTAAATCCGCGGTAAATCCGCGGCAAATCCGCGGCAAAACCGCATGCGGATTTGGTGCGGATTTTTTCCGCAGGTCCGGAAATCTTTCACTGGCAGACGTTTCTCAAGAAATTTTCTTTTTCGCTCTATTGGGAGACCCAGCCAATTGGGTGTATAGGCTATGCCTCCGGAGGCCGCACAAAGTACTACACTTAAAAGTGTTAGGCCCCTCCCTTTCTGCCTATACACCCCCCGTGCTCCCACGGGCTCCTCAGTTTTTTGCTTTGTGCGAAGGAGGTCAGACACGCACAGCACAGCTCCACAGATTAGTCAGCAGCAGCTGCTGACTATGTCGGATGGAAGAAAAGTGGGCCCATATAGGGCCCCCAGCATGCTCCCTTCTCACCCCACTCTTGTCGGCGGTGTTGTTAAGGTTGAGGTATCCATTGCGGGTACGGAGGCTGGAGCCCACATGCTGCTTTCCTTCCCCATCCCCCTCTGGGCTCTGGGTGAAGTGGGATCTTACCGGTCTCCAGGCACTGAGACCGTGCTCCATCCACAACTCCTGTGGAGCCTGATGGATAGGAGCCGAGTATCGTTCAGGGACATGGCCCTGCATCTTGGAGGTACTCTGTATCCCTGTGGGGACCGCGCACGGCATCACCTCAGCTTTGCTGGGTGTGCTAGTGCACCGGGGACCGCGGCGCTGACCGGGTCTATATGTGCCATTACACACTCAGCGTCGCTGAGTGTGTTTATATGTAAGGGCTACCGCACTAACCGCCGCTGCCATGGGACACTGCGGCGCGGCTGGGACTTGTAGTTCGCCGGGGACTTTCACGCCGGCCGCGCTTTTACGGCGGCCGCGTTTATTACTAGAGTCCCCGGCTTCCTTGCGGCCTAGTTTACTTTTCTCCCGCCCTCAGCCCTGACAGGCAGGGGGAAGGGCGGGACGCTGCACGGAGCGAGCAGCTCTGAGGGCTGGAGTATGATTTACATACTCCACCCCCCTCACTGTGCACGGTGTGAGCACCAGTTCGCGCTCTTTCTCGGCCACGCCCACAGCTCCCTCATCTCGTCAGGACGCCGCAGCCATTCCTGTCAGCTCCACCGACGCTGCAGAAGAGGGACAAGTCCTGGGAGACCCAGACACGGTCTCTGGTGGCCTCACAACCGCTTTAGGCGGCTGGTAAGCAGCACCTGTTGGTGCTAGCCCCATGGTGCTGTAGTGTATTGGTACATTATTTGGGTATCATATATACTTTACACTGTATGAGCACAGTGCATTCTGGCTATATACCCTTTTGTGTAGCTCAAGGAAAACTATAGCATGGCGCCCACAAAAGGCAGGGGTGCCAAAACACAGGCTTATTATGCTGCCTGCGCCGCTTGTAAGACCCCACTACCGGCAGGTTCCACTGACCCTCATTGTGTGCAGTGTTTGACCCCTGTGCCACTTCTTCAGCCGGAGCCTATGCTAAGAGGGGCCCAGGGGGAGACACCTGTTGACACTGTCCAGGTGACGGGGACTGAGTTTGCTAAACTCTCTGAGACTATGGCTAAGATACTAGAAGCCTTGCAGTCCAGGCCGGTATCTCAGCAACGGGACCCTGTTGAATCGTTGTTCCCGGGCCCCCCTCAGTTGGACCAACAATGTCCTCCCGGGGTATCTCCTACATCCCAGTCTGAGGGTTCTGACTTAGACCCCAGCCCCAGATTGACTAAGCGGGCTCGCTTAGAATTTCCCTCGACATCATATTGTTTAGGGTCTCAGCGGGGGGAATCTTTGGTTGATGATGCGGAGACACCTGATCAGGATTCTGATCCTGAGAGCGCTCTCAATCTTAATACTCCAGACGGGGACGCCATAGTGAACGATCTTATTGCGTCCATCCATCAGTTGCTGGATATTTCTCCCTCAGCCCCTCCGGCGGAGGAGTCAGCTTCTCAGCAGGAGAAATTTCGTTTCAGGTTTCCCAAGCGGACACAGAGTATGTTTCTAGACCACTCTGATTTCAGAGAGGCAATCCAGAATCACCATGCTTGTCCAGATAAGCGTTTTTCTAAGCGCCTTAAGGATACACGTTATCCTTTCCCCCCCGGACGTGGTTAAAGGTTGGACTCAATGTCCCAAAGTGGATCCTCCAATCTCCAGACTGGCGGCTATATCCAGACTTGCAGTGGAAGATGGGGCCTCGCTCAAAGATGCCACTGACAGGCAGATGGAGCTCTGGTTGAAATCCATCTATGAAGCTATCGGAGCTTCTTTTGCCCCAGCATTCGCAGCCGTATGGGCGCTGCAAGCTATCTCAGCAGGTCAAGCGCAAATTGAAGCAGCCACTTGCACGGCCGCGCCACAAGTGGCATCCATTACCACCCAGACCTCGGCAATTGCGTCTTACGCTATTAATGCTGTCCTGGACTCTGTGAGCCGTACGGCGGTGGCGACCGCCAATTCGGTGGTACTCCGCAGGGCCTTGTGGCTACGGGAATGGAAGGCAGATTCTGCTTCCAAAAAGCGCTTAACCAGTTTGCCAATTTCTGGCGACAGGCTGTTTGGCGAGCGTCTGGATGAAATCATCAAACAATCCAAGGGAAAGGATACATCCTTACCCCAGCCCAAACAGAACATTCCCCAACAGAGGAGAGGGCAGGCGAGGTTTCGGTCCTTTCGGGGCGCGGGCAGGTCCCAATTCTCCTCGTCCAAAAGGTCTCAGAAAGAACAAAGGAACTCTGATGCATGGCGGTCTAAGTCACGTCCTAAAAAGAACATTGGAGGCACCGCTAACAAGGCGGCTTCCTCATGACTTTCGACCTCCTCTAGTAGCATCCTCGGTCGGTGGCAGGCTCTCCCGCTTTTGCGACGCCTGGCTGCCACAAATAAAAGACCGCTGGGTGAGAGACATTCTGTCTCACGGTTACAAGATAGAGTTCATCTCTCGTCCCCCGACTCGATTCTTCAGGTCTTCTCCGCCTCCCGAGAGAGCCGAGGCTCTTCTGCAGGCGCTGGGCACTCTGAAGGCAGAAGGAGTGGTGGTCCCTGTTCCTCTTCATCAACAGGGCCACGGTTTTTACTCCAACTGGTTTGTGGTCCCAAAGAAGGACGGGTCTTTCCGTCCTGTCCTAGACCTGAAACTTCTCAACAAACACGTAAAGACCAGGCGGTTCCGGATGGAATCCCTTCGCTCCGTCATCGCCTCAATGTCCCAAGGAGATTTCCTTGCATCGATCGATATCAAAGATGCTTATCTCCACGTTCCGATTGCCCCAGAGCACCAGCGCTTATTGCGCTTCGCCATAGGAAACGAACACCTGCAGTTCGTGGCACTGCCATTCGGCCTGGCAACAGCCCCACGGGTTTTCACCAAGGTTATGGCTACTGTAGTAGCGGTCCTCCATTCTCAGGGTCACTCGGTGATCCCGTACTTGGACGATCTGTTGATCAAGGCACCCTCTCAAGAGGCATGCCAACACAGCCTCGACGCTACCCTGGAGACTCTCCAGAGTTTCGGGTGGATCATCAATTTTCCAAAGTCAAATCTGACACCGGCCCAATCGCTCACATACCTTGGCATGGAGTTTCATACCCTCTCAGCGATAGTGAAGCTTCCGCTGATCAAGCAGCGGTCACTACAGACAGGGGTACAATCTCTCCTTCAAGGCCAGTCACACCCCTTGAGGCGCCTCATGCACTTCCTGGGGAAGATGGTGGCAGCAATGGAAGCAGTCCCTTTCGCGCAGTTTCACCTGCGTCCTCTTCAATGGGACATCCTACGCAAATGGGACGGGAAGCCGACGTCCCTCGACAGGACCGTCTCCCTCTCTCAGGCGACCAAAGCTTCCCTTCGGTGGTGGCTTCTTCCCACTTCATTATCGAAGGGGAAATCCTTCCTACCCCCATCCTGGGAAGTAGTCACGACGGACGCGAGTCTGTCAGGGTGGGGAGCGGTTTTTCTCCACCACAGGACTCGGGGTACGTGGTCCCGGCAAGAGTCCTCGCTTCAGATCAATGTTCTGGAAATTCGGGCAGTGTATCTTGCCCTGAAAGCGTTCCAGCAGTGGCTGGAAGGCAAGCAGATCCGAATTCAGTCGGACAATTCCACAGCGGTGGCATACATCAACCACCAAGGCGGCACACGCAGTCGACAAGCCTTCCAGGAAGTCCGGCGGATTTTGATGTGGGTGGAAGCCACGGCCTCCACCATATCCGCAGTTCACATCCCAGGCGTGGAAAACTGGGAAGCAGATTATCTCAGTCGCCAGGGCATGGACGCAGGGGAATGGTCCCTTCACCCGGACGTGTTTCAGGAGATCTGTTGCCGCTGGGGGGTGCCGGACGTCGACCTCATGGCGTCCCGGCACAACAACAAGGTACCAACGTTCATGGCACGGTCTCAAGATCCCAGAGCTCTGGCGGCAGACGCCTTAGTTCAGGATTGGTCGCAGTTTCAGCTCCCTTATGTGTTTCCTCCGCTGGCACTGTTGCCCAGAGTGTTACGCAAGATCAGGGCCGACTGCCGCCGCGCCATCCTCGTCGCTCCAGACTGGCCGAGGAGGTCGTGGTACCCGGATCTGTGGCATCTCACGGTCGGCCAACCGTGGGCACTACCAGACCGACCAGACTTGCTGTCTCAAGGGCCGTTTTTCCATCTGAATTCTGCGGCCCTCAACCTGACTGTGTGGCCATTGAGTCCTGGATCCTAGCGTCTTCAGGGTTATCTCAAGAAGTCATTGCCACTGTGAGACAGGCTAGGAAACCAACGTCCGCCAAGATTTATCACAGGACGTGGAAAATTTTCCTGTCGTGGTGCTCTGCTCAGGGTTTTTCTCCCTGGCCATTTGCATTACCTACTTTTCTGTCCTTCCTTCAATCTGGACTGGAAAAGGGTTTGTCGCTCGGTTCCCTTAAGGGACAAGTTTCAGCGCTCTCTGTGTTTTTCCAGAAGCGCCTAGCTAGACTTCCACAGGTACGCACGTTCCTGCAGGGAGTTTGTCACATCGTTCCACCTTACAAGCGGCCGTTAGAACCCTGGGATCTAAACAGGGTGCTGATGGTTCTTCAGAAACCACCATTCGAGCCAATGAGAGATATCTCCCTCTCACGACTTTCACAGAAAGTGGTTTTTCTAGTAGCAGTCACTTCTCTTCGGAGAGTGTCTGAGCTAGCAGCGTTGTCGTGCAAAGCCCCTTTTCTGGTTTTTCACCAGGACAAGGTGGTTCTACGTCCGGTTCCGGAATTTCTCCCTAAGGTGGTATCCCCCTTTCATCTCAATCAGGATATTTCCTTACCCTCTTTTTATCCTCATCCAGTTCACCAATGTGAAAAGGATTTGCACTTGTTAGATCTGGTGAGAGCACTCAGACTCTACATTTCTCGTACGGCGCCCCTGCGCCGCTCGGATGCACTCTTTGTCCTTGTCGCTGGCCAGCGTAAAGGGTCACAGGCTTCCAAATCAACCCTGGCTCGGTGGATCAAGGAGCCAATTATCGTAGCTTACCGTTCGGCTGGGCTTCCGGTTCCCTCAGGGCTGAAGGCCCATTCTACCAGAGCCGTGGGAGCGTCCTGGGCTTTGAGGCACCAGGCTACGGCTCAACAGGTGTGTCAGGCGGCTACCTGGTCGAGCCTGCACACTTTCACGAAGCACTATCAGGTGCATACCTATGCTGCGGCGGATGCCAGCCTAGGTAGACGAGTCCTTCAGGCGGCGGTTGCCCACCTGTAGGAAAGGGCCGTTTTACGGCTCTCTTACGAGGTATTATTTTACCCACCCAGGGACTGCTTTTGGACGTCCCAATTGTCTGGGTCTCCCAATAGAGCGAAAAAGAAGAAGGGAATTTTGTTTACTTACCGTAAATTCCTTTTCTTCTAGCTCTAATTGGGAGACCCAGCACCCGCCCCTGTTTTTTTGTGTAACACATGTTGTTCATGTTGAATGGTTTCAGTTCTCCGAGTTTCCTTCGGATTGAAGTTACTTTAAACCAGTTTATAATTATTTTTCCTCCTTCTTGCTTTTGCACCAAAACTGAGGAGCCCGTGGGAGCACGGGGGGTGTATAGGCAGAAGGGGAGGGGCCTAACACTTTTAAGTGTAGTACTTTGTGCGGCCTCCGGAGGCATAGCCTATACACCCAATTGGCTGGGTCTCCCAATTAGAGCTAGAAGAAAAGGAATTTACGGTAAGTAAACAAAATTCCCTTCTTCTTGAGAAACTTCACATTTCTAGTGCGCACATAGCCTAAGACGCACCTGACCATAAGACGCACCCTGGTTTTTGAGGAGGAAAATAGGCAAATAAAATTTTAAGCTAAAAATGTGGTCATGACACACTGTTGTGGGGCGAGGATCTGCTGCTGACATTGTTATGGGGGTAATGTCCCCAAATTCTCTGCTAAGGTACTCAATCCTGGTAATGATCCTCCTACCTTGTATATGATCCCCATCCTTGTATATATGTCCCCCATCCTGGTATATGCCCTTATCCTGCTATATAATGGCATTCTGTTATATACCCCTATCCAGCTATATACTGCCATCCTGGAATATGCCCTGATCCTGCTATATATGCCCATCCTGCTATATACCCCTATCCATCCTGCTATATACCCCCATCCTGCTATATACCCCCATCCTGCTATATACCCCTATCCATCCTGCTATGTACCCCCATCCATCCTGCTATGTACCCCCATCCATCCTGCTATGTACCCCCATCCATCCTGATATATGGCCCAATCTATCCTGCTATATACCCCGATCCATCCTGCTATGTACCCCCATCCTGCTATATGGCCTGTATCCTGTGTCACACAAAAAAAACCCCAAAACATTTATACTCACCTTCCCTCGCTCCATGCAGCATTGCTCGTCCTCCTGTCAGTGCCGGCAGCATCGCCGCTGGAGTGTGGAGCCGTCACCGTTGTCTGCAGCATCGCTCCTCTTCCTGTCTGCCTGTCAGCTGACCTGCGTGCAGACTAGCAGCGCGCACAGCGATGACATCATCGCTGTGCTCACCGCTCTCTACACATCAGCTGGCTGGCACAGACAGGAGGACATATATTCACTGCCCCCCGCACTGATGATGATACGCGGGGGGCAGTGAATACAGCCGCACATGATCACTCCAGGCTGTAGGTGCCAGGGGTGATCATTCGGGCCGGCTGTTAATTATGCGCACACCCCTCGCCCACCTGTCAGCGCTGAGGGATGATGGGCTGGAGGACGGGCGTGCATATGTAATGAGCGGGTCCACATGGTCAAAGCAGGCACTGCTACAGCCTGCTCGTGCCCCCGTATAATGGTGAAGAAAATGCAAATGAGCATTCAGAAAGAAGTGAGACTAAGGATTCTTTACTGCCCAAGCAGTAACACTAAGGATCCTTTACTGCCCAAGCAGTAACACTAAGGATTCTTTACTGTCCAAGCAGTAACACTAAGGATTCTTTACTGTCCAAGCAGAAACACTAAGGATCCTTTACTGTCCAAGCAGAAACACTAAGGATTATTTACTGTCCAAGCAGAAACACTAAGGATTCTTTACTGTCCAAGCAGAAACACTAAGGATTCACCTGGTGGATTGAGATTAAGAGCATGTAGCTCGAAACGCGTACTCCTCTGTCATCCCATCCTGTCTTTATGGGGATTTTTTATACTTTGTGGATATGATCCAATTTTACTATGAAAATTGAATAAATAAAAGAAGCAAATTTTATTACATTTCCTGGACACGAGTGCTGGATTTTTTTCTTTTTCCTATGTATTTTTTACAGTATGAGCAGTAAGACTATGGATTCTTTACTGTACAAGCAGTAAAAATGGATTTTTTTTTTACAAACCAGAAATTGATAAATACGCCATTTAAATACACTGTCCGACTAATAATGGGATTTTAATGACTACCAGCAGCAATCTGTGCTCAGTTCCGTCCTCTGCTGTTACACCTAGATGTTGGCTATGTAACATATCCGGCTTCAACCGTGTAGAAAGAGTTCAGCTCCTGAGCCCCTTCCCCACAGAGTGACCCCGGAGCAGGACACACATATGTGCTACATTTGCATTAAGGGGTTAACATTATGATCTCACAGTTTTTCAAGTGGATTTTTTTAGTACAAAAATCATCATCTAAAAAAATTCTTCAGTCGGACACTTGGTACCTAACACGGTTTTAGAAGAAAAGAAGGGAATTTTGTTTACTTACCGTAAATTCCTTTTCTTCTAGCTCCAATTGGGAGACCCAGACAGTGGGTGTATAGCTACTGCCCTCTGGAGGCCGCACAAAGAACTACACTTAAAAGTGTAAGGCCCCTCCCCTTCTGGCTATACACCCTCCCGTAGGAGTACAGATTCCTCAGTTTTAGTACCAAAGCAAGAAGGAGGAAAGCCAATAACAGTTTCAAAAACAAATTCAATCCGATAACACGATCGGAGAACTTAAGAAACAACATGAACAACATGTGCACCCGAAAAAACGAAACCCTAAGAACAAATAGGGCGGGTGCTGGGTCTCCCAATTGGAGCTAGAAGAAAAGGAATTTACGGTAAGTAAACAAAATTCCCTTCTTTTTCGCTCCTAATTGGGAGACCCAGACAGTGGGACGTCCAAAAGCAGTCCCTGGGTGGGTAAAAAGATACCACATGAACGGGCTGTCAGACAGCCTCTTCCTACAGGTGGGCCACCGCCGCCTGAAGGACCTGTCTACCTAGGCTGGCATCTGCCGAAGCGTAGGTATGCACTTGATAGTGTTTGGTAAACGTGTGCAGACTCGACCAGGTAGCCGCCTGGCACACTTGCTGAGCCGTAGCCTGATGCCGTAATGCCCAGGACGCACCCACGGCTCTGGTAGAATGGGCCTTCAGTCCAGATGGAATCGGAAGCCCAGCAGAACGGTATGTGTGAAGAATTGGTTCCTTGATCCACCGCGCCAGGGTGGATTTGGAAGCTTGCGATCCCTTATGCTGACCAGCGACTAGGACAAAGAGCGCATCCGAACGGCGTAGAGCCGCCGTGCGAGAAATGTAAATCCTGAGTGCTCTCACCAGGTCCAACAGATGTAAACCCTTTTCAAATTGGTGAACTGGATGCGGACACAAAGATGGTAAGGTGATATCCTGATTGAGATGAAAGGAAGAAACCACCTTGGGAGAAAACTCTGGAATTGGACGCAGTACTACCTTGTCTTGGTGAAACACCAGGAAGGGAGATTTGCAAGATAACGCCGCTAGCTCGGACACTCTTCGAAGAGACGTGACCGCCACAAGAAAAACTACCTTTTGTGAAAGCCGAGAAAGGGGAACCTCTTTCAAAGGCTCGAAAGGCGGCTTCTGGAGAGCAATGAGAACCTTGTTCAGATCCCAGGGTTCCAATGGCCGTCTGTAAGGAGGAACGATATGACAAACTCCTTGGAGAAACGTGCGTACTTTAGAAAGCTGTGCCAAGCGCTTCTGAAAGAATACGGATAGCGCGGAGACTTGACCCTTAAGAGAGCTAAGCGACAAACCTTTTTCCAACCCAGACTGCAGGAAGGAAAGAAAAATTGGCAATGCAAATGGCCAGGGAGAAAACCCTTGAGCCAAGCACCACGCTAAGAATATCTTCCACGTTCTGTGATAGATCTTAGCTGAGGATGGTTTTCTAGCCTGTCTCATTGTGGCAACAACCTCCTGAGATAAACCTGAGGCCGCTAGGATCCAGGACTCAATGGCCACACAGTCAGGTTCAGGGCCGCAGAATTCAGATGGAAAAACGGCCCTTGAGACAGCAAATCTGGACGGTCTGGTAGTGTCCACGGTTGGCCTACCGTGAGATGCCACAGATCCGGGTACCACGACCTTCTTGGCCAATCTGGAGCGACGAGTATGGCTCGATGGCAGTCGGACCTGATTTTCCGGAGAACTCTGGGTAACAATGCTAGAGGTGGGAACACATAGGGGAGTCGGAATTGCGACCAATCCTGAACCAAGGCGTCTGCCGCCAGTGCTCGGTGATCGTGAGACCGTGCCATGAAAACTGGGACCTTGTTGTTGTGCCGTGACGCCATCAGATCGACGTCCGGCGTCCCCCAGCGGCAACAGATCTGCTGAAAAACGTCCGGGTGAAGGGACCATTCTCCTGCGTCCATGCCCTGGCGACTGAGAAAGTCTGCTTCCCAGTTTTCCACGCCTGGGATGTGAACTGCGGATATGGTGGACGCTCTGCTTTCCACCCACGTCAAAATCCGTTGGACTTCTTGAAAAGCTTGGCGACTGCGTGTTCCCCCTTGGTGGTTGATGTAAGCCACCGCCGTAGAATTGTCCGACTGAATCCGAATCTGCTTGCCTTCCAGCCATTGTTGGAAGGCTCGCAGGGCAAGATAGATTGCTCTGATTTCCAGAACATTGATCTGCAGGGTGGACTCTTCCAGAGTCCACATCCCCTGAGCCCTGTGGTGGAGATACACCGCTCCCCACCCTGATAGGCTCGCATCCGTCGTGACCACTGCCCAGGACGGGGGAAGGAACGACTTTCCCTGTGACAATGAGGTGGGGAGAAGCCACCAACGGAGAGAGTCCTTGGCAGTCTGAGAGAGGGAGACAGTCCTGTCGAGGGACGTCGATTTCCCGTCCCATTGGCGTAGAATGTCCCATTGTAGAGGGCGCAGATGAAACTGCGCGAACGGGACTGCCTCCATTGCTGCTACCATCTTTCCTAGGAAATGCATGAGGCGCCTCAGTGAGTGCGACTGGCTCTGAAGGAGAGATTGCACTCCAGTCCGTAGCGAGCACTGCTTGTCCAGTGGAAGCTTCACTATCGCTGATAGAGTATGAAACTCCATGCCAAGATAAGTCAGAGATTGGGTCGGGGTTAGATGAGACTTTGGAAAGTTGATAATCCACCCGAAACTCTGGAGAGTGTCTAGTGCCACCTTCAGACTGTGTTGGCATGCCTCTTGAGAGGGTGCCTTTATAAGCAGGTCGTCTAGATACGGGATGACCGAGTGACCCTGCGAGTGCAGAACAGCTACTACTGCTGCCATGACCTTGGTGAAGACCCGGGGGGCTGTTGCCAGACCGAAAGGTAACGCTACGAACTGTAGGTGTTCGTCGTGTATGACGAAGCGTAGGAAACGCTGATGCTCTGGTGCGATCGGCACGTGGAGATACGCATCCTTGATATCTATTGATGCTAGAAAATCTCCTTGAGACATTGAGGCTATGACGGAGCGTAGGGATTCCATCCGGAACCTCCTGACTTTTACGTGTCTGTTGAGCAACTTTAGATCCAGGACGGGCCGATACGATCCGTCCTTTTTTGGGACCACAAACAGATTGGAGTAAAAACCGTGACCTTGTTCCTGAAGCGGGACGGAGGTCACCACTCCTTCCGCCTTTAGAGCGGCCACCGCCTGCAACAGAGCATCGGCTCGGTCTGGTGGTGGAGAAGTTCTGAAGAAACGAGTTGGCGGACGAGAACTGAACTCTATCCTGTACCCGTGAGACAGAATATCCCTCACCCAACGGTCTTTGACGTGTGACAGCCAGATGTCGCCAAAGTGGGAAAGCCTCCCACCGACCGCGGGTGTGAGAATCGGAGACCGCAAGTCAGGAGGACGCCGTCTTGGCAACGGTTCCTCCGGCTGTCCTTTTTGGGCGTGACTGAGACCTCCAAGAATCTGAGCGTCTCTGGTCCTTTTGAGTCTTTTTTGACGAGGCGAATTGGGACCTGCCCGGTCCTCGAAAGGACCGATAACCAGACTGACCCTTCCTCTGTTGGGGTTTGTTTTGTCTGTGTTGCGGTAAGGATGAGTCCTTACCCTTGGAGTGTTTGATGATTTCATCCAAACGCTCTCCAAACAATCGGTCACGCGAAAAAGGCAAATTGGTTAAGCACTTCTTGGAATGAGAATCTGCTTTCCAATGTCTCAACCACAGGGCCCTACGCAAAACAACGGAGTTGGCTGACGCCACTGCCGTGCGGCTTGTAGCGTCAAGAACAGCATTAATCGCGTACGACGCGAATGCCGCCATTTGCGAGGTCAATGGTGCTACCTGCGGGGCACATGCACGTGTGACGGAGTCAACTCGCGCAAGCCCGGCTGAGATAGCTTGGAGTGCCCATACGGCCGCAAAAGAAGGCGCTAATGACGCTCCAATCGCTTCATAGATGGATTTCAGCCAGAGCTCCATCTGCCTGTCAGTGGCATCTTTAAGTGCCGCTCCATCTTCAACTGCAACCAAGGATCTAGCTGCAAGCCTGGAAATTGGAGGATCCACTTTTGGACACTGGGTCCAACCCTTGACCACCTCAGGGGGAAAAGGATAGCGTGTATCTTTAAGCCGTTTAGGAAAACGCCTTTCAGGATAAGCGTGGGGTTTCTGGATTGCGTCTCTAAAGTCAGCGTGGTCCAGAAAAGTGCTTAAAGTACGCTTAGGGTATCTGAAATGGATTCTCTCGTGCTGCGAAGCTGACTCCTCCACAAGAGGAGCTGGTGGGGAAATATTTAACATCTTATTGATGTTAAATATAAGATCATTAACTATGGCGTCACCATCTGGTGTATCTAGATTGAGAGCGGTCCCAGGATCAGAATCCTGATCAGTTACGTCCGCCTCATCACCCATAGATTCATCTCGCTGGGATCCTGACCATTGAGATGAATGTGAAGGCCCGTCATAGCGAGCCCGCTTAGGCTGCCCGGGGCCATCGTCCGAGTCAGAGTCTTCACCCTGAGGTGTATATGCCCGTCCCGGAGCTTGGAGCTGAGGGGGACCAGGGGGCAATGATTGCACAGTGTCCGTGGCCTGAAGTACAGGCCTAGCTCGCAATGTGTCAAGAATTTGTGACATAGTGAGAGACATTCTGTCAGCAAAAGCTGCAAACTCAGTTCCTGTCACCTGGACAGCATTCACAGGTGGTACACCCTGGGTCACGGCCAGCAGAGGTCCCGACTGTGCAAGCGCCGCAGGGGCCGAGCACTGCACACAATGGGGGTCCGTGGAGCCTGCCGGTAGAAAAGTCCCACAAGCGGTGCAGGAAGCATATAATGTCTGTGCCTTGGCACCCTTGCGTTTTACGGACGACATGTTGCTGGCTCTCTGCAATGTGAGAGAGTCTATAGCCAAAGGGCGACCAGCGCTATGCAATACAAAGTATTTGTAGAAACAAAATACTAAGAATAATACTGGCACAAGAGGGGGCTTACCGCCCGCTGAATAGCGGGTAAGAGGCTGCAGATTCCCTGTCTGGGTCTCCCCGGCTCCCCTCTGCAGCTCAGCGTGTCAGCAGGAATGGCTGCCGGCGTCTGTGGAGAGGGGCGGTCCGTGGGAGTTCCCAAACAAAAGTGCGGGAACAGTGTCCCCTCTGTGCCGATTGTGAGGGCTGGAGTATGTAAAAACGACTCCAGCCCTCAGCGCTGATGCACTGGCCAGCGTCCCGCCCCTCTCCTGACTGGCAGGTCTGGGGGCGGGAACGAACGGAAGCAGGCCGCAAAAGCCGGGGACTCGAGTTATCAGCGCGGCCGCCGTAAAAGCGCGGGCCGCGCTGAAGTCCCCGGCGCACCACAAGTGTCAGCCGCGCCGCAGTCCCAGCGGCCGGCGCGACCGTTTCCCACTAGTGTGCCTGCTTCAGCGAAGCTGAATGAGGCCTGGCACAAGCGCCGTAGCGCTGATGTCCCCCGGCGCACTACAACACCCAGCAAGCTGCGGTGTGAGCGCCAATGCACGGGGACACAGAGTACCTTGAGGAAGCAGGGCCATGTCCCTGATGTACTCCGCTCCATCCAGCATCTTCTCCAGGGGCTGTAGATGGAGCACGGTCTCAGTGCCTGGAGACCGGTAAATCCCACTTCACCCAGAGCCCTGTAAAAAGGGATGGGGAAGGAATCAGCATGTGGGCTCCTGCCGCCGTACCCGCAATGGGTACCTCAACCTTACAAACACCTCCGACATACAGTGGGGTGAGAAGGGAGCATGCTGGGGACACTATATGTGTCCTCTTTTCTTCCATCCGATATAGTCAGCAGCTGCTGCTGACTAAAAACAATGGAGCTATGCGTGCGTGTCTGACCTCCTTGCGCACAAAGCTAAAACTGAGGAATCTGTACTCCTACGGGAGGGTGTATAGCCAGAAGGGGAGGGGCCTTACACTTTTAAGTGTAGTTCTTTGTGCGGCCTCCAGAGGGCAGTAGCTATACACCCACTGTCTGGGTCTCCCAATTAGGAGCGAAAAAGAAAGTTTGCGTTTTTTTTTTAGTATCGATCTTAATGTGTTTTTAATGATAATATGGGCTGAAGCATTAGACTATGGTCACACGTTGCTCTTTTGCTGCCTTTTTTTGAGTTTTATGCAAATTAATAGCTGCATTTTACAGGAGCAGCAAAAGCTCAGAGACCCCAGAATCTCTCACACACGTTTTTTTTTCCTGACTGAAATGAAAAACTACTGCATTATTTAAAGAAGCGGCGCGTCAGGTCTAACAGTTTTTGCCACATTTTTCAACATTGAACGCAACAAGAAAAATGTGAAAAGTGAATGAAAATAACTATTTAAGTGTGTACTGTAGACTAATGATTCACCAAAAACACAGCAAAAAAAGCAACAAAAACACAGCAAAAAAAAACAAAAAACACAGCAAAAAACAAAAATGCAGCGAAAAAAGCAACAAACAGCAAAAATGCAGTGAAAAACAAAAACGCCGCAAAAAAGCAACAAAAGCGCATCAAAAACGCAACAAAGATGCTGCAAGAAAAGCAACAAAAATGCTATAAAAAAGCAACAAAAACAGCAAAAAAACAACAAAAGCGCAGCAAAAAACAAAAGTGCAGCGAAAAAATGCTTTTTTGCTGCATTTTTGTTGCTTTTTACAGCATTTTTGTTGTGTTTTTGGCTGCGCTTTTGTTGTGTTTTTGGCTGTGCTTTTGTGGTGTTTTTATTTTCTTGTTGCTTTTTTGCTGCATTTTTGTTGCAACAGCAGCAAAAAAAAACAACAAAAACACAGACAAAACAACAAAAGTGCAGCCAAAAACACAACAAAAATGCTGTAAAAAAAAAAAAAAAAGCAACAAAAATGCAGCAATAAAAGCAACAAAAATGCTGTAGAAAAAGCAACAAAACCTCCTTTATGGAAGCAGCTTTTTCTTACTGCCAAGAGAGCAGGTTTTGCTGCAGAAAAAAAAGCAGCAAAAAGCAACATGTGAACACACTCTTATGATGTGGTTTTTTGGTGCACTTTCCTGCAATAACAAATGTGCAAAATGTACCAAAATAATGTTAAATAAGGCGTGGGGGGCGCATATTCTCCTTCAAATGAATGGGAAGATTGGTGAAAGATGTCAAAAGTATTCCTACCCCGTTAAATTTCCAAATGTTTTAACATAATTCTCACAAAGTTCAATGTATTTGATTAGGATTGTCTAAATATTTTAAAATATAATTCTGAAATTTGTGACGTGCATTAGTATTCATCCCCCCGTAGTCTGATCCCCTTAAATAATATGCTAAGTGACCAATCGCCTCCATAACTAGTAAATTGAGTCACCCGTGTGAAATTTCTTTCAGTATAACTGCAGCTGTGTGTGAGAAGATCAGGGATCAAACAGCATCATGAAAACCAAGGAACACACTGGAAAGGTCAGGGATAAAGTTGTGAAAAAGAGTAAATCAGGGTTAAGTCAGAAAAAAAATAGCCCAAGCTCTGTATATCTCACAGAGCACTGTACAACTCATCATAAAAACATGGAAAGGAGAACGGCACAACTGCAAACCTACTGGGGCCAAGACATGGCCGTCCACCGATACTGACAAACCAAAAAGTGCGCTAATGAGAGAAGCAGCCAAGAGGCCCATAGTCACTGGAGGAGCCGCAGAGGTTAGAGCTCAGGAGGGAGATTCTGTCCACATGACAACTATTAGTCATATACTCTACAAATCTTGCCTTCATGGAAGACGGGCAATAAAAAAAAGACAGTTTGAAAAGCAAGAAGCCATAAGAGGCGCTGGCTTCAGTTTGCAATAAGTCATGTAGAGGACACAGTGAGCAGTGGAAGAAGGTGTTCAGCTCAGAGGAGACCAAAGCAATATTTTTAGGGTTAAATGCAAAACGCTGTGTGGTGGAAAACTAACACCATCCCCACAGTCAATCATGTTGGAGGCAGCTTCCTGCTGAGGGGAGGCTTTTCTTCAGCGGGGACAGGAAAGCTTGTTGGAGGTGATAGGGAGATGGATGGAGCTAAATACAGGACAATGCTGGAGGTTAGAAGGCTGCAAACGACTTGAGACTGGGGTGTAGGTTCACCTCGACCTTCCAGAAGGACCATGACCCTAAACATCCTGCAGAGCTACAATGGAGGGTTTATATCAGAGTATATTCCTGTGTGTGAACGGCCGAGTCACAGTCCAGACTGAAATCCACTGAGAATCTGTGACAAGACGGGAAAATCACCGATCACAGACGTCTCCAACCAATCTCACTGAGCGAGAGAAGAATGGAAAATGTCACCTCTAGATGGAGGACGGACCCCAAAACACTGAGAAAGGTGGTGCTACAAAGTATAGATACAGGGGGCTGAATACAAATGCACATCACAATATTCAGATTTATATTCACAACATACTAGAAAACCAGGCATCATTTCCTTTACCCCTCACAAATCCTTCTAGTTAATATTGGTGTCCTATAAAATCCGAGGGTGTAATGTGAAAGAAATAAGGAAAAATGGAAAAGAGCAGAGCCAGCACGGGGCACAGCAGAGCCAGCACGGGGCACAGCAGAGCCAGCACGGGGCACAGCAGAGCCAGCACGGGGCACAGCAGAGCCAGCACTTCACGACTGCTGCAAAAGCTTTGTGTAACCCCTTTCCCTGCTCTAGGAAGCAATAATACATCCTATGTTGGGTGAAGCAGCGGAACCTGACTCCACAGAATGTGGGTGCCAGCTGTGTTACACAGACAACGCCTGACTAACAGCAGCGACTGGAGCAAGCCCCGATCACTGCTGTTTAACTCCTTAAATGCCATGTACGATCCTGTTCAGGGGTCCATTCCCCCCCACACACCTCCACTGTGACATAATCCCAAGGTACCAATGAGTTACCATTGTAGCCCACCATCTTGGTTGTATTCCTGTGCACGACAGATGCCGCATATCCCCAAAAATGGAATAAAAAGCGATAAAAAAAATGTAGGAAATAAAAATGTCATCTTGTCACAAAAAAAAAAAAAAAACAATCTATCACTCAGCTCTACGGACAGGGAAATGTAAAAAAAATTATAGGTATGGAAATATGACAAATTTTTTTTCTAAAAGAAAAACTGCACATGCTATCTCTGTAATTGTACCGACGCTGCAGAATCATGTTACTGGAACATTATTATTGCCACATAAAAAAACAATGGCGCTTTATTGCACCGTTTTGCCGCCATTTTTATTTCTTAATTTTCCAGTCCATTTAATTTTTTTAATTCCAATTTTTTCATTTTAAATTTAATTCAAATTTGAATTTAATTCAAAAATTAAATTCAAAAAGTGGTTATTTCAGAAAAAAAATCGGAGGAAAAAAATAAAAGGAAAGGAAGGGGACAAAAAAATAGGCTACAGTGGAGAAGGAAAGGGCGAAGTTTCAGCCAATGTCACGGATTTCTTATTGTTGATGGTTGGTGGTTGTACCGGGGAGCGCCGCGGCTGCAGGTAAGATTTGTGCAAAGTTCATGTCAGAAATCGGCCGATAACAGCAGATCCCTGCCCGGAGGATTTTATCTATTCTACACACAAAGAGCAATCAATGAGATTAGAGTATCACACAAGTGCATTAAAAAGGAGGAAAAAATAAATATTAAAAACAAAAGTGGCTTAAGGATTCATGATATGGTTCTCCTACTCCCTTGTTCCTCCCCCTTTCCCCCCCCCTTTTTTTTTTGCCTGTCTCCCTATTAAACTTTTTGAATCCTTCACATCCTAACTTCCCCTCCTCTTCCTCCCTCCCTATGCATCAGCAATTGTTTATTACTTCTTGTCAGAAATCATATGACTTATTACAAAATTAATATGATCTTTTTACATGACCTTTCCTATATATATATATATATATATATATATATATATATATATATATATATATGTTATATAATACCTAATAAAAATATTTTAGAACAAAAAAAATAAAAAAAATATGGCAAAATCAGATGTTTGTAACTTTCCAGGACAGAGAGAAAAAAAAAAAAAGTTTTCAGTTAGCAGATCTGTTTTTCTGTTGCCTACATAAAATGGATGAGAGCGTCATCTGGATGAAGAGACAGATTCCAGATTAGCAGATATTCCAGACTATCAGATGTGAAGATTGTGTAATAAATTAATTATACTCCCAGATACTTATACTCCAGAAGATAAAAGGACCATATAATGCGCTCCCTCCTATGGCATTCTGGCACTCCAGCATTATGCCATTATATACACATCATCTGCCGCGTTACCTGCTCCAGTCATTAATTATTTCCTAATAAATATATATATACACATATATATACATATATATATACACATACTCACACACATATATACACTAGCTGTACTCCCCGGCTTCGCCCGGGTTAATAACTGCTGTTAACAAAATAGAATGTGTTAACAGAAATGTATTCTGCACACAAAAGCCACAAAGCAAATAGCAATGTAATTATTAAAAGGCAAAAACTAAGCTAATAGAAGCATTTAACAACATATATTTCAACACCACAGATATTCCACACAGATTTAACTAAATTGGCCAAGTAATGTGCTCCATCTGTCTTTTTACAGATCTGTCTCTGTCTGTCTCTTTACAGATCTGTCTCTTTCCCTGTCTGTCTCTGTCTGTCTCTTTACAGATCTGTCTCTTTCCCCATCTGTCTCTTTCCCTCTTTCCCAGTCTGCCTCTTTCCTCGTCTGCCTGTCTCTATCTCTTTCCCTGTGTCTCTCTCTATCCGTCTCACCACTAATATCTTATTACCTCACACATAAGCTTCCTATACTATGAATGTCTTTTGTTCCTATAGCAACCACTCACAGCTCCTACTAATAACCTGTAGTTCCAGGCTCCATTTACTTTAATGAAGACATGTTTTTTGGAGAGTAACTGTAAAGCGCGGGGTTAAATTTTCCTGTCAAAACATAGTCTACGACGTTCCCTGAGTCACATGAGGTGTCTGTGCAAAATTTCGTGATTGTAAATGCGACGGTGCGGATACACTTTTCGTTTCACTTTTTCCCCATTATGTAGATAGGGGCAAAATTGATTGGTAAATTGGAATGCGCCGGGTTAAAATTTCGCCTCACAACATAGCCTATGACACTCTCGGGGTCCAGAAGTGTGAGTGTGCAAAATCTTGTGGCTGTAGCTGCGACAGTGCAGATGCCGATCCCGGACACACACACACACACACACACACACACTCAGCTTTATATATTAGATACACACACAAATACATACGCACACATCATTACCTGCTCCTAGCATTGTACTGTACATATACATACATACATACACACACACACATCTTCCATATTACCTGCTCCGGTCAGTATATAATACACACATCAGCTGGCGTGTTACCTGCTCCTCGTCCATGGTCTCGGCCTCGCCCTCCTCCTCCACCACGAAGCTCTCCTTCAGCCGCAGATACTCCTCATGTTCGCGCTTCTCCTGCTCTTCTTTTTCTTTCCTCTTCTCTTCCTCCTACAGAGAAAAGACACCGGTGACAGAAGCGACAACAAGCGACAGCGAGAGAAGAGGAAGCAGCTCAGGGATTATATACTGCAGAGATTACCACAGCCACACCCCATATACTGTACAGAGATTACCATAGTCCCCCCACATATAATCTACATAAATTATCATAGCCCACCTCCCCAATTGTTGTACAAAGATTACCATAGTCCCTTCTATATAATATACAAAGATTATTATAGTCCCCCTACATATACTGTACAGAGAATGCCCTAGTCACCACTACATATACTGTATATAGATTACCTTAGTACCCCCACATGTACTGTACAGAGATTATCTTAGTCCCCCCACATATAATATACAGAGATTACCTTAGCCTCCCCATATACTGTACAGAGATTACCTTAGTCTCCCCATAGACTGTACAGAGATTACCTTAGTCCCCTCCATATACTGTACAGAGATTGCCAAAGTCCACCCCCACATATACTGTAATGTAGAGATTACCATAGTCCCCCCCCATATACTGTATATAGATTACCATAGTCCCCCCCACATACTGTACAGAGATTACCATAGTCCCCCCCCCCACACATATACTGTATAGAGAATACCATAGTCCCACCACATATACTGTACATAGATTACGATAGTCCCCCCACATACTGTACAGAGGTTACGATAGTCCCCCCCACATATACTGTATAGAGATTACCATAGTCCCCCCCCAGATATACTGTACAGAGAAAAACCATAGTCCCCCCACATATACTGTACAGAGATTACCACAGTCCCCCCACATATACTGTACAGAGATTACCACAGTCCCCCCACATATACTGTACAGAGATTACCACAGTCCCCCCACATATACTGTACAGAGATTACCACAGTCCCCCCACATATACTGTACAGAGATTACCACAGTCCCCCCACATATACTGTACAGAGATTACGATAGTCCCCCCACATATAATGTAGATTACAATACACGATACACTAGGCCTCATATATTAACCGGTATGTTGCCCATAGCAACGAATCAAATATCAGCTTTCATTTCTAAAAATGAAAATGAAAATGAAAGCTGCGCTGTGATTGGCTGCTAAAGGTAACAAAGGCAGGCATACTCTGGTTGTAAAGAGAGCATGTTAGGCCTCAAAAATCTCCAAACTGACAGTCGCCATTACCCGGCAAAGCCCTAATCCCGGGGAGCGCGGGCAGAGCAGGCACGGGATTATCAGCGCTTACACTTTTTTATTATTGATAATTTATTTAAAGTGTTACAGCATCAAAATAGGAAAAAATAAAAACAATTATTGGGAAGGATCTATGGAAAATAGTGGCAGCTTTTTAGGAGAAAGGATGCAATGATCCTGCCCCTGTGTGTTACTTTGTGTAGTGCCTAAGTGGGAGGAGCATCCATGAGGTCATCACTGTGTCACGCTCCGCCCCCTCAAAGGAACACTGTGCACCCCAACTCCCAACCTCCATCTTTTTCAGCCGCATAAAAGGGTAAACATATGTTCTGTTCCTTAAAGTTACCAACAATGATCCTATGGTTGTCTAGACATGACAAATACCTGCCTCCCTTAAAAATAAAAAAATTCTTAAAAATACAATTTAAAAAAAAAATTATATATATATATATATATATATATATATATATATATATATATATATAAATATATATATATATATACACACACACACATATATATTATCTAAAAATAACATTTCTTAAAAATAATAAAAAATATAAAATATAAAAAAAACTTTAAAAGCTAACAAAATAAAAAATATAAAAATAAAATTACTTTAAAAAAAACGAAAAAAAAATAGAAATATGAAAATAAAATTACTTAAAAATATAAAATTAAATTCTTAAGAAATAGAGATAAATATGAAAATAAAATTACTTAAAATTACTAAAAAAATATTACTAAAGTAAAAATATAAAAATAAAACTACTTAAAAAAATATAAATATAAAAACAAAATTACTTGAAAAAAATCTTTAAAAAAATATTAAAAAGAAAACTATAATATACAATTACTTAAGACTAAAAACTAAAAATAAAATTACTTAAATATAAAAGATAATATAAAAACAAAAATACTTAAAACAATCTTTAAAAAAATATAAATATGAAAATAAAATAACTTAAAAAAATTACTAAACTAAAAAAATACTTTAAAAATAAAATTACTTAATAAATCTAAAAAAAATATAAAAATAAAAAATTGCTGTAAAAAAGACTAAAAATATAAAAATAAAAATTACTTTTAAAGATATCTAAAATAAAATAGATAAAAAGAATATATAAAAATAAAATGAGTAAAAAAAATATAGCATAAAAATATAAAAATAACCTACATTTTTTTTTTGTTAATTGGGGGTGACTAAAAACAATGATCATGAGGGTTGAGATGGGCATCATAGAAGTGAGTTCTCTTTTTTTTTCCACTTTATTAATTATCTTATCTTTATTGAAAGAATTTGTTTTGTTGGGCAGTATCAAGATTTATTTTTTTGAAGTAAAACCAATGTTTCTCTGCCTGGGTGATTAGTCCCTTAAAGTTCTGTATTCTAAGTGATAATACAAAAAATAAATAAGTTTTAAGTTACCTAATATAATAAAAATGGCAAATTAGAGGAAAAAAAAATACTAAAAATCAGTGATGAGAAAGAAAAAAAAAAAAAGCCACATTGCACAGGAAAGGGCCGCACCGATCTCAGACTTCTGATCTTTTTCGAGGCGAAGTGTTCTGCGATGAAAAGGAAGCGTTCTCTCGGTGATAAAGTGTCAGTTGGTAAACCATTTCCTCACCAGAAAAACTCCACGGGGCGAAAGGGAATTCCCCGGGCAGAGAGCCGTGCCACAGCGAAAAAAGGAGAAAACACAAGCAAACGCCCCACAGCCCAGACACAGCCACAGGCTCCGAGTAATGAGATCGACCAAGACAGGGCCGGGCTGTGCTACACAACTATAGGATTTTAATTAAATGTAGAAATATTAAGAAAATAAAAAGCTAACCAATATTTTATACAATATTTATAAATTGCATCTCCTTATTCAAAAAGTGCAACACAAAAGTAATAAAATAGTCATATTTTTTTTTTTTTTTTTTAAATTAATTAAGTATATTTTAAAATATTTTTTAAAAGTTCTATTTCTTAACGTCACTATTTTGGGGCCACATCTACCTCCAATCACTGACTAACATTTTCTGCGTAAATTAATATTTAAAAAAAAAAAAACCAAAACATTTATTAGATATTTTTGGCCTTTGCCGTGCAGAATAAATACCTACTAAATATTTAGATTTTTTTTTTTGTTCACAAATTTTGCTAAATAATAGCACATCCCTATTAATTACATTTTTATTTGGCCTCATTTTTTGTTGAGTAGGTTTTGTTTTTATTTATTTTAAACAATCATTTACGGGCAGATAGAAATATTTGTGTTTTTTTATATATATATTAAAAGTGGGAATGTAAAAATAGAAATTCTGCAGTTTTTTTTTCCCTTTTCTGCCGTAGTGTTGATGCAGTATACAGGTTCTTACTATTGCCTGACATTCTATATAGGCTTTTGGGATTTTTTTCTTAATTGTAAACACTTCCAGAATAAATTACTTTTACTATCGTTTATACAGGCATGTGCCGCTGAATTTAAGTTTCTTTTTTATTTTTTCGGTGGACGGGAGATTAGAGACAATTTGCTCCCAAATAGTTTTTGTTTTTTTTTTATTACTTTAATTATAGTTTATGTGCACGCAGATTTTAAAGTTTTTTTCGTTTCTTTCTTGTTTTCTGTTTTTTTTGTTTTTTTTTTGCTTTTAGAGGATTTACTCCAAAATCAGCGTGTGATTTTTTTTATTATTACTTTTATTATAGCTTTTATTGGTATGTCCATGCAGAGTTTAAGCATTTTTCTTTGTCTCTTTGTTGTTTTTTTTTTGTTTTTCTTTTAGAGAGGATTTGCTTCAAACTGCTATAGATTTTTTTTTTTTTATCACTTTCAAAGGGAACCTGTCACCAGAATTTTCGCTATGAAACTAAAAGAATCCCCCTCTGCAGCTCCTGGGCTGCATTCTAGAACGGTTCCTGTTGCTACTGGCCCCCCTTTCAGACCTAAATAAACACTTTATAGAATCTTACCTTTTGGTATGCTAAAGTGGTTTTATGGTCACGGGGGCGGGCTGTATTGCGTCCATTATTCCTCCCTCTTGCCGCTGTTCGCCGTCCCCCAGTGTTGATTGACAGATGACGCTGCCACTCTTATGTTACTCAGTGCTCCTGAAGTTTCGCGCATGCACAGTGGCAGCATTGCGGGACTGAGCACAGTTCAAATTTTGAGCGCCGGTGATCGTATTTGCGCAGGCGCGAGATTATGGGCGGGGACTTGAATGACACTGGTGATGACAATGTCATCACTAGCGTCATTCAAGTACCCGCCCATGATCTCGCGCCAGCGCAATACGATCACCGGCGAGGAACAGTGCACTTTTATTTATTGTACTGCACATTTCCTCGTATTACTGCTCTCTCTGTCGGCGCCGGTAATCATATTGCGCAGGCGCGAGATTATGGGCGGTGTGATCACCAGCATCATTTAAGTACCCGCCCATAATCTCACGCCTGCGCAATACAATCACCGGCGCTCGAAATTTGAACTGTGCTCAGTCCCGCGATACTGCCACTGGGCATGCGCGAGACTTCAGGAGCACGGAGTAACATAAGAGCGGCGGCATCATCTGTCAATCAACACTGTGGGACGGTGAACAGCAGCAAGAGGGAGGAATAACGGACGCAATACAGCCCGCCCATGTGACCATAAAATCACATTAGCATACCAAAAGGTAAGATTTTATAAAGTTGTTATTTAGGTCTGAAAGGGGGGCGAGTAGCAACAGGAACCTTTCTAGAAGCAGCTCAGGAGCTGCAGAGGGGGAATCTTTTAGTTTAATTGCAAAATTTCAGGTGACAGGTTCCCTTTCAAGATAGGAAAAACTTAAAAAAAAAAAAAAAAAAAAAACCTTTTTGTTTGTTTTTTTTTGGACAGTATTTGCTCCAACAGCAAAAAAAAAAAAATCACTCAAAACATATTTGGAAAATTCCCAATATTTAATTTTATTGTAAGGCCCAGTTCTCACGCTGTGTAGTTTTGACGCAGATTTTCAGAAATCTGCATGTCCATTGTGAAGCCAGCAGTCTATGAGAATTCAGAAGTGCTGCGCTCACGTTGCTTATTTTTCCCTTGTGTATTTGGTGTAAAAAAAAAAAAAAAAAGAAATCTGCACCAAATACGCAAGGGAAAAATACTCAACGTGAGCGCAGCACTTCGAATTCTCATAGATGTTGCTGGCTTCACAATGGACATGCAGATTTCACAAAATCTGCGTCAAAATCCACGTCAAAATACGCAGCGTGGGTACAGGGCCTAAAACGACTTTGCTGTCCATATGTTCACTCTTTTGTATGATTTTTTTTGGCTTTAGGTTTATAAAAACAGCTTGTGGGAGGGAGAAGGAAATGCATGTTGTATATCATCTCTTAATGGAAAAGGCTCCAAACTAATCAGTTTCCAATTAAAAAAAATGCAAAAAAAAAAAAAGAAAAAAATTAAAAAATAATAAAAATCTAAAAAAAACACTAACAACTATTCAGAAAATAAAAAAAAAATATCCCAATGACTCCCCGAGAGTCTAAAACACTTGAAGAAATTAAAAACTCCCCCAAGGGTATGTGCACCCAGTATTTGGAGCACAAAGTCTTCAAAAATTCAAAACTTCTCAAAAACGTTGAGGTTCCGCTCAGTTTCTGCTGTGAATACTCTTCTAAAAGCCTCAGTGTGTACGCAGCCCGAAGAAGGAAAGTTTTCTTAGGCTATGTTCGCACGTTGCGTCGGTGTACCTGCAGTTTATTCTGCACGTTTTCCTTCCCTTGGTTTTTGACCAAATGGCTTTTGACCATTTTTTAGCGCTAAAAACGCATGCGTTTTTACCGCGTTTTTAGTGCGTTTTTAGCGCTTTTTGCCTGCGTTTTCACCTGCGTTTCTGCAGATGCGTTTTTGAGATCAAGACACTGAGAAATAAAGTTGAATTAGTCAAAAAGAATGAAAAAAGAGAAAAAAAGTATAAAATTATCTTTTAATAAAATTATATGGGAAATTATCAATTTTAATGTAATAATAGTGGTTATGCACATTTTAACAGAAAAATAGCTAAAGTTTATTATTTTTTAACATTTAAATTTTCGGTTATTGTGTGTGTGTAAAGGAACATTAGAACCCATTAATTTTTGGCCAGAAAAGCATGCGTTTTTGGAGCCAAAAACGCAGTTGAAAAGCAGGTAAAAAGCATGAAAAACGCAGGAATTGTGATTTTGGTTGCTTTTTGCCATTTCTCATTGACTCCAATGTTAAGGAAACGCTGCAGAAATGGCAAAAACAACTGACATGCTGCTTCTTTTTCAGCATGGTTTTTGACCACAAATATGCAAATTAAACGCTGCTGAACAAAAAGCAAAGTGCAGATAGGATTTCTGCTTTTCCCATAGACTTTGCAGGAAATCAAAAACGCATGCATTTTAGCGCAAAAACGCTGCAGCCAAAAACGCTGCAGAAACGCGGAAAAAAACGCAACGTGCGAACATAGCCTTAAGCAGTTTCCATTGAAAACAGGTCTCATTTTTTTTCATTTTTGACAGTCTAAAAAATAAAAAAAAAATTCCACTGTGTGCACGTAGCCTTAGACTTCAATGGCATAAAGCTCTGATCACGGCTGTTGCGGCGGGATGTCGGCCATATATTACAGCCAATAAAATTGGAGAAGGCGTTACCGTCGTTTTGGCCTGATGTCGGTGGGGATTTCCTCATAATGGCAAATACTCAAGAGATGGAATACAATATGTCTGATCCTTTCTTGTCCCTCTCCATCTCGTGAAATTAAAGGAGCGCACAGGGGTGGCAAAAAAAAAAAAACAATACCGTTATCTCTTTCCTCTGGAAGTGACCAGTAGATAAAGCCCTTGCTTATCATATTCGCTCCATGATATCTGCAAGTCTTCTCCTGTGCTGCACCAAAATCCTGGAATGCTCTACACAGGGCAGTCAGAGGAAAACTAGCTCTCCAGTGTGAACAAATGTAAAATATTGCAAATAAATGAGATACATTGTATCCCCCAATACGAAAATCATTTTGCAATACAACAAAACTGAAAAAAAAAAAAAACTTACCCTGTAAAATAAAGAGAAAAAAACAAACAAAAAAACACACAAGTAGATAGAGATCTCCAGAGCGCAATCATACGACAGAATCTGCAGAGAAAGGTCAGACTCAGCCCTGACTTTCTGTGTAGGAGGACAGACTGTGCTGATATTTTCCTGTGTCTCTGCTCTGGTGAAATAAGGGTGTAGTTCGCAACCCAAAATTAAGAAAGAAAGAAAAAAAAAAAAAAAATATACCACAAAAAACATTCAACTTTAAAAGAAAAAAATAAAGAAAAAGGCAAAAACAAAGACACTTCCAATAATACAGATACGTGCTCTGTTTGATGGCACTGCACACGTCTAAACAATGCATTCACCAAGATGACGGGAAGATCCAGTACCTATAGTGCTGGTAATTGATAAAGAGGAAACACAATCAGGGCAGGTCCAGACATGCCTGGTTTGTCCACCAAAGGCCGTTTCATTAGCTTATTGTGGGGGATGGGGGCATGATGACCATGTTTTTCTACAGATTTTGTGCACGAGGACAGACGTACTGTAGGCGATACAGAAGCCTGGTCCTCAGCGTTACTGCGGGTTCTCACACCTCCTTGTCTGGAGATAAAAATATCCTAATATGATAGAGGTATAGGGGGCTCGAAAACTGCAGCCCACACACGACTGCGCGTGAGAACGTGTGGGAGGACGAGAGCGTATATACGGCTGGGGAGGCATCACGCGGGTCAGGCCGTCCACAGATGCCGGGATATATGGTTTATACATTAACACTATGTATGTCATAGGCTGAAGAAGCTTGGAAATGTCTGAATAACCTACAACATTCTGGTGAACACAGCTGCACTGTAAAGTATGGTGGAAGTACCAAGTCTCTCACTTCAGTGTAAAGTATGGTGGAAGTACCAAGCCTCTCACTGCAGTGTAAAGTATGATGGACGTACCAAGCCTCTCACTGCACTGTAAAGTATGGTGAAAGTACCAAGCCTCTCACTGCAGTGTAAAGTATGGTGAAAGTATTAAGCCTCTCACTGCAGTGTAAAGTATGATGGACGTACCAAGCCTCTCACTGCAGTGTAAAGTATGGTGGAAGTACCAAGCCTCTCACTGTAAAGTAAAGTACGGTAGAAGTACCAAGCCTCTCACTGCAGGGTAAAGTATGGTGGAAGTACGAAGTCTCTCACTGCAGGGTAAAGTATGGTGGAAGTACCAAGCCTCTCACTGCAGTGTAAAGTATAGAAGTACCGAGCCTCTCACTGCAGTGTACAGTATGGTGGAAGTACAAAGCCTCTCACTGCAGTGTAAAGTATAATGAAGTGCCAAGACTCTCACTGCAGTGTAAAGTATGGTGGAAGTACCAAGCCTCTCACTGCAGTGTAAAGTATGGTGGAAGTACCAAGCCTCTCACTGCAGTGTAAAGTATGGTGGAAGTACCAAGCCTCTCACTGCAGTGTAAAGTATGGTGAAAGTACCAAGCCTCTCACTGCAGTGTAAAGTATGGTGGAAGTACCAAGCCTCTCACTGCAGTGTAAAGTATGGTGGAAGTACCAAGCCTCTCACTGCAGTGTAAAGTATGGTGGAAATACCAAGCCTCTCACTGCAATGTAAAATATAGTGGAAGTACCAAGCCTCTCACTGTAAAGTAAAGTACGGTAGAAGTACCAAGCCTCTCACTGCAGGGTAAAGTAAGGTGGAAGTACCAAGCCTCTCACTGCAGGGTAAAGTATGGTGGAAATACCAAGCCTCTCACTGCAATGTAAAATATAGTGGAAGTACCAAGCCTCTCACTGCAGGGTAAAGTAAGGTGGAAGTACCAAGCCTCTCACTGCAGGGTAAAGTATGGTGGAAATACCAAGCCTCTCACTGCAATGTAAAATATAGTGGAAGTACCAAGCCTCTCACTGTAAAGTAAAGTACGGTAGAAGTACCAAGCCTCTCACTGCAGTGTAAAGTATGGTGGAAATACCAAGCCTCTCACTGCAATGTAAAATATAGTGGAAGTACCAAGCCTCTCACTGTAAAGTAAAGTACGGTAGAAGTACCAAGCCTCTCACTGCAGGGTAAAGTAAGGTGAAAGTACCAAGCCTCTCACTGCAGTGTAAAGTATGGTGGAAGTACCAAGCCTCTCACTGTAAAGTAAAGTACGGTAGAAGTACCAAGCCTCTCACTGCAGGGTAAAGTAAGGTGGAAGTACCAAGCCTCTCACTGCAGGGTAAAGTATGGTGGAAGTACCAAGCCTCTCACTGCAGTGTATGTAAAGTATGTTGGAAGTACCAAGCCTCTCACTGCAGTGTATGTAAAGTATGTTGGAAGTACCAAGCTTCTCACTGCAGTGTACAGTATGGTGGAAGTAGCAAGCCTCTCAGGGTTCCATTTATAAAAGAGCAGAGTGCAAGGCTCAGCTTCTCACAGGGGGGTACCATCTTGGTTGTTTTGTGGTATATTAGACCCAGTGACTGTAACTAGAAAAGCTGGGTCCAGTACACAAGTATAGAAAAATAAAAATTAATAATTTAATAACAACAAAAAATACCCTACACATGAAACATCCACATAACTAATAGTCGGGAAAAAAATCAACCGGTTCCTTAATGTAAAATGTGAACAAAAATGTAGAAGAGGAGAAAAAAATAAATAAATACATACATAAACTGGCCAATCACTAAGGGGTTAATAGTTCCTGCTGTAAATGACTAACCTGCTTCTCTTCTTCCACTCGGATCCGCTCCTCGTCTTTGCGTCGCTCCTCTTCTCGCTTCATGTCCTGTTTCTTCCGTTCTTCTCTTTCGGCTTCTTCTGCCTTAAAAAAAATAAAAAATAAAAATAATAAAACAGAAAAGAAGGGAATTTTGTTTACTTACCGTAAATTCCTTTTCTTCTAGCTCTAATTGGGAGAATTGGGTGTATAGCTACTGCCTCCAGGAGGCCGCACAAAGTACTACACTTAAAAGTGTAAGGCCCCTCCCCTTCTGGCTATACACCCCCCCGTGGGAGCACGGGTCCTTCAGTTTTAGTGCAAAAGCAAGAAGGAGGAAAGCCAATAAACTGGTTTAAGCAAATTCAATCCGAAGGAATATCGGAGAACTGAAACCATTCAACATGAACAACATGTGTATACAAAAAAAAAAAAAAAAAAACAGGGGCGGGTGCTGGGTCTCCCAATTAGAGCTAGAAGAAAAGGAATTTACGGTAAGTAAACAAAATTCCCTTCTTCTTTGTCGCTCTATTGGGAGACCCAGACAATTGGGATGTCCAAAAGCAATCCCTGGGTGGGTAAAATAATACCTCGTGATAGGGCCATAAAAACGGCCCTTTCCTACAGGTGGGCAATCGCCGCCTGAAGGACTTGTCTACCTAGGCTGGCGTCCGCCGAAGCATAGGTATGCACCTGATAATGCTTGGTAAAAGTGTGCAGACTCGACCAGGTAGCCGCCTGGCACACTTGCTGAGCCGTGGCCTGGTGCCGTAATGCCCAGGACGCACCCACGGCTCTGGTAGAATGGGCCTTCAGCCCTGATGGAACCGGAAGCCCCGCAGAACGGTAGCCTTCAAGAATTGGTTCCTTGATCCACCGAGCCAGGGTGGATTTGGAAGCCTGCAACCTTTAAGGCTGGCAGGCGACAAGGACAAAGAGTGCATCCGAGCGGCGCAGAGGTGCCGTGCGGGAAATGTAGATTCTGAGTGCTCTCACGAGATCCAACAAATGCAAATCCTTTTCACATTGATGAACTGGACGAGGACACAAAGAAGGTAAGGAGATATCCTGATTGAGATGAAAGGGGGATACCACCTTAGGGAGAAACTCCGGAATCGGGCGCAGAACCACCTTGTCCTGGTGAAACACCAGGAAGGGAGATTTGCATGACAGCGCTGCTAGCTCGGACACTCTCCGAAGAGACGTGACCGCTACTAGAAAGGCCACTTTCTGTGAAAGGCGAGACAGGGAAACATCCCTCAAAGGCTCGAAAGGCGGCTTCTGGAGAGCAATTAGAACCCTGTTCAGATCCCAGGGCTCTAACGGCCGCTTGTAAGGAGGGACGATATGACAAACCCCTTGCAGGAACATGCGTACCTGAGGAAGTCGTGCTAGGCGCTTCTGAAAAATTACAGATAGCGCAGAGACTTGTCCCTTAAGGGATCCGAGCGACAGACCTTTTTCCAACCCGGATTGCAGGAAGGAAAGAAAGGTAGACAAAGCAAATGGCCAGGGAGAAACTTCCTGAGCAGAGCACCAAGATAAGAATATCTTCCACGTCCTGTGGTAGATCTTGGCAGAGGATAGTTTCCTAGCCTGTCTCATGGTGGCAATGACCTCTTGAGATAATCCTGAAGACGCTAGGATCCAGGACTCAATGGCCACACAGTCAGGCTCAGGGCCGCAGAATTCTGATGGAAAAACGGCCCTTGAGCAGCAAGTCTGGCCGGTCTGGTATTGCCCACGGTTGTCCTACCGTGAGATGCCACAGATCCGGGTACCACGACCTCCTTGGCCAGTCTGGAGCGACGAGGAGGGCGCGGCGGCAGTCGGACCTGATCTTGCGTAGCACTCTGGGCAACAGTGCCAGAGGTGGGAACACATAAGGCAGCCGGAACTGCGACCAATCTTGAACTAAGGCGTCCGCCGCCAGAGCTCGGTGATCGTGAGACCGTGCCATAAAAGCTGGGACCTTGTTGTTGTGCCGAGACGCCATTAGGTCGACGTCCGGCCTCCCCCAGCGGCGACAGATCTCCTGAAACACGTCCGGGTGAAGAGACCATTCCCCTGCGTCCATACCCTGGCGACTGAGGAAGTCTGCTTCCCAGTTTTCTACGCCCGGGATGTGAACTGCGGATATGGTGGATGCCGTGTCTTCCACCCACGTCAGAATCCGCCGGACTTCATGGAAGGCTTGCCGACTGCGTGTCCCTCCTTGGTGGTTGATGTATGCCACCGCTGTGGAGTTGTCCGACTGAATTCGGATCTGCTTGCCTTCTAGCCACTGCTGGAAGGCTTGTAGGGCAAGATACACTGCTCTGATTTCCAGAACATTGATCTGAAGTGTGGACTCTTGTTGAGTCCACGTACCTTGAGCCCTGTGGTGGAGAAAAACTGCTCCCCACCCTGATAGACTCGCGTCCGTTGTGACCACCGCCCAGGATGGGGGTAGGAAAGACTTTCCTATTGACAATGAGGTGGGAAGAAGCCACCACTGAAGAGAATCCTTGGCCGCCTGAGAAAGGGAGACGTTCCTGTCCAGGGACGTCGACTTCCCGTCCCATTGGCGGAGAATGTCCCATTGTAATGGACGCAGATGAAACTGCGCGAAAGGGACTGCCTCCATTGCTGCTACCATCTTCCCCAGGAAGTGCATGAGGCGTCTCAAGGGATGCAACTGGCCCTGAAGGAGAGATTGCACCCCTGTCTGTAGTGAACGCTGTTTGTCCAGCGGAAGCATCACTATCGCTGATAGAGTATGAAACTCCATGCCAAGGTATGTTATCGATTGGGTTGGGGTCAGATTTGACTTTGAAAAGTTGATGATCCACCCGAAACTCTGGAGAGTCTCCAGCGCACCGTTCAGGCTGTGTTGGCATGCCTCTTGAGAGGGTGCCTTGACAAGTAGATCGTCCAAGTAAGGGATCACAGAGTGACCCTGAGAGTGCAGGACTGCTACTACTGCTGCCATGACCTTGGTGAAGACCCTTGGGGCTGTCGCCAGACCGAAAGGCAGGGCTACGAACTGAAGGTGTTCGTCTCTTAAAACGAAGCGTAGAAAACGCTGGTGTTCTGGAGCAATCGGCACGTGGAGATAAGCATCTTTGATGTCTATTGATGCTAGGAAATCTCCTTGAGTCATTGAGGCGATGACGGAGCGGAGGGATTCCATCCGGAACCGCCTGGTTTTCACATGCTTGTTGAGCAGTTTTAGGTCCAGAACAGGACAGAAAGACCCGTCCTTTTTTGGCACCACAAACAAATTGGAGTAAAAACCGTGACCTTGCTCCTGAAGAGGAACAGGGATCACCACTCCTTCTGCCTTTAAAGAGCACACCGCCTGCAGAAGAGCATTGGCTCGGCCGGGAGGCGGAGAAGTTCTGAAGAATCGAGTTGGAGGACGAGAACTGAACTCTATCCTGTACACGTGAGACAGAATGTCTCTCACCCAACGGTCCTTGACATGTGGCGGCCAAATGTCGCCAAAGCGGGAGAGCCTGCCACCGACCGAGGATGCGGAGAGAGGAGGCCGAAAGTCATGAGGAAGCCGCTTTGGTAGCGGTTCCTCCGGCTGCTTTCTTTGGGCGTGACTGGGCCCGCCAAGAATCTGAGCTCCTCTGATCCTTTTGAGTCCTTTTGGACGAGGAGAATTGGGACCTGCCCGAGCATCGAAAGGACCGAAACCTCGACTGTCCCTTCCTCTGTTGGGGTTTATTTGGTCTGGGCTGAGGTAAGGATGAATCCTTACCCTTGGACTGTTTAATGATTTCATCCAATCTCTCACCAAACAGTCTGTCACCAGAAAATGGCAAACTGGTTAAGCACTTCTTGGAAGCAGAATCTGCCTTCCATTCCCTTAACCACAATGCTCTGCGTAAAACCACGGAGTTGGCGGACGCCACTGCCGTACGGCTTGTAGAGTCCAGGACAGCATTAATAGCGTAAGACGCAAATGCAGACATTTGAGAGGTTAAGGACGCTACTTGCGGAACAGATGTACGTGTGACAGTGTCAATCTGCGCCAAACCAGCTGAAATAGCTTGGAGTGCCCATACGGCTGCGAATGCTGGAGCAAACGACGCGCCGATAGCTTCATAGATGGATTTCAACCAGAGCTCCATCTGTCTGTCAGTGGCATCTTTAAGTGAAGCCCCATCTTCCACTGCAACTATGGATCTAGCCGCAAGCCTGGAGATAGGGGGATCCACCTTGGGACACTGGGTCCAGCCTTTGACCACGTCAGGGGGGAAGGGATAACGTGTATCCTTAAGACGTTTGGAGAAACGCTTATCTGGATAAGCGTGGTGTTTCTGGACTGACTCTCTAAAGTCAGAGTGGTCCAGAAAAGTACTCAATTTACGCTTAGGATACCTGAAATGGAATTTCTCCTGCTGTGAAGCTGCCTCCTCCACTGGAGGAGCTGTGGGAGAAATATCCAACATTTTATTGATGGACGCTATGAGATCATTCACTATGGCGTCACCATCAGGTGTATCCAGATTGAGAGCGGTCTCAGGATCAGAATCCTGATCAGCTACCTCTGTCTCATCAAACAGAGAGCCTTCCTGCTGGGACCCTGACCAGTGTGATGAAGTCGAGGGTCGCTCATAGCGAGCTCGCTTAGGCTGTCTGGGACTGTCGTCCGTGTCAGAGCCATCACCCCGGGATGCATGGGACCCCCCCGGAGCACGGATGTGTTCCAAAAGAGGGGAACCAGGGAGCATTGAATCAACAGTGCCCATGGTCTGAGTTACTGGTCTGGACTGCAAAGTCTCAAGGATTTTAGACATAGTCACCGACAGTTTATCAGCAAAAACTGCAAACTCCGTCCCTGCCACCTGGACAGTGCTCACAGGTGGTTCTCCTTGGGCCACCTCTAGCAGAGGCCCCGGCTGAGCAAGTGCTACAGGGGCCGAACATTGCACACAATGGGGGTCAGTGGCACCTGCCGGTAGAACAGCCTTACATGCGGTACAAGTAGCATAGAAAGCCTGTGTCTTGGCCCCTTTGCTTTTTGCGGACGACATGCTGTTGTCTAGCAATCTAGGAGGGTATATAGCCAAGAATAGCGACCGTACAATGCAATGTATAGCATACAAGCATAAAGTACAAATGAACACTGCGGCACTAGTGGGGTGAGCCCTCGAGGGCTGCTTACCGCCCGCTGAAAAGCGGGTGTGTGACCGCCAGAATCCCGTGCCTGGGTCTCCCAGAGCTCGTGTCCCTTCTCCACTCAGACTGCAAACAGGAATGGCTGCCGGCGTCCTGTGAAGAGGGGCGGGCCGTGGGCGTGCCCCAGACAAAGTGCGGGAAACTAGCGTCCCACTGTGCCTAGTGAGGGGGGTTGGAGTATGCTAAGCAGACTCCAGCCCTCGGCGCTGACGTTCTGACCAGCGTCCCGCCCTTCCCCTGACTGGCAGGCCTGGGGGCGGGAACGAAACGGAACTAGGCCGCAAAAGCCGGGGACTCGATTTATAAGCGCGGCCTTCGTATAAGCACGGCCAGCGCGGAAGTCCCCGGCGCACCACAAGTCCCAGCCGCACCGCAGTGTAAAAAACCGCCAGCAGCGGCCGGCGCGGCAGTTCCTAATACAGAAACTCACTCAGCAAAGCTGCAGTGAGTAAAGCACCAGCGCGCCGCGCTGCTGTCCCCGGCGCACTAACACACCCAGCAATGCTGGTGTGTGTGCGCGATCTGTACGGGGATCCAGAGTACCTTAATGTAGCAGGGCCCTGTCCCTGACGATACTCATCTCCACGTCCAGCAGATTCCCAGGGGCTGTGGACGGAGCACGGTCTCCTGTGCTTGGAGACCGATAGGATCCCACTTCACCCAGAGCCCTAAGGGGATGGGGAAGGAAAGCAGCATGTCGGCTCCAGCCTCCGTACCCGCAATGGGTACCTCAACCTTAACAAACACCGCCAACAAAAGTGGGGTGAGAAGGGAGCATGCTGGGGGCCCTAGTATGGGCCCTCTTTTCTTCCATCCGACAAAGTCAGCAGCTGCTGCTGACTAAACAGTGGAGCTATGCGTGGATGTTAGCCTCCTTCGCACAAAGCATGAAAACTGAGGAGCCCGTGATCCCACGGGGGGTGTATAGGCAGTAGGGGAGGGGCCTTACACTTTTAAGTGTAATACTTTGTGTGGCCTCCGGAGGCAGTAGCTATACACCCAATTGTCTGGGTCTCCCAATAGAGCGACAAAGAAATAAGAGAAAACAATTGACTTTTGAATACAGCTTTCTATGGGGCTAGGGGGGAGACCGAGCGCGACTCCGGCCCGGGGGCTAGGGGGGAGACCGAAGTCTACTAACCTCGGGGAGTGAAGAAAGCTGACGAAACAACCGCTATGTCTTACCTCTCGCTGAGCTTTCCTCGCCTGCTTCTCCTCCAGTTTCTTCTGTTTTTTTGCTCCAACCTTGCCCGAGGTTTGAACAGCCGGAGACGAATCATCATCTTCACCCTCCTCTTCCACCATTGCTGGAAACGGCAAAGAATAAAATAAAGATTGTGATAATAACATGTGTGCAATTAACAAGAACAAAACAGAGAAAAAAAAAACACCATTTATGGAACAATGGGCCAAACTGCTGAGATGCTACAGCCACTGTTGACCGCTGCATCTAAGGGGGTGTAAGGGGTCCACTGTCAGGATGGAGTCACCGCAGCACTCAGCTGTTGTAGTGGGAATGTGATAGTACAGTGCACTGCTGAGAAAGGTGCGGGAGCTGCGACTGTGCCCCCAATGCATGTACCCAACCGGTGAGAAAGGTATGGGAGCAACAACTGTGCCCCCACCGCATTTCCTGACCGCTAAGAAAGGTTCAGGAGCCACAATGAAACAACCGGACCCCCTCAATCCCCCCAGAGTATAACATCCGGCCTACTTGTACCCCAGAGTGTAACATCCAGCCACACCGCTGCAGGAGAACCATTTTTTCATGGCGTATAATTATGCGGTTGCAAATTGTCCCCATTGCAGGATTGACATTCTGAACATTACCTCTGTAATCATTACTTTATTCACCCAACGTGACTTTAAAAATTGTGTCCTTGATGAAAGCTCTATACTGAGCCGAAACGTCGGACAGATTTTCTTGGGCAAATATTCCCTTTGGATGTCATTTTTGTCTATGTAAATAAAAATCACAAGCAGTGCATAGACTCGCTGCTTCTTTTTTCCTATACTGTGTGCCAGAATATTTTCTATTATTAGAGGATAGAAGCAGACAGGGGATAGAGGCAGACAGACAGGGGGAAAAAGACAGACGGGGGGAAAAAGACAGACGGGGGGAAAAAGACAGACGGGGGGAAAAAGACAGACGGGGGGAAAAAGACAGACAGGGGGGAAAAAGACAGACAGGGGGGAAAAAGACAGACAGGGGGGAAAAAGACAGACGGGGGGAAAAAGACAGACGGGGGGAAAAAGACAGACGGGGGGAAAAAGACAGACGGGGGGAAAAAGACAGACGGGGGGAAAAAGACAGACGGGGGGAAAAAGACAGACGGGGGGAAAAAGACAGACGGGGGGAAAAAGACAGACGGGGGGAAAAAGACAGACGGGGGGAAAAAGACAGACGGGGGGAAAAAGACAGACAGGGGGAAAAAGACAGACAGGGGGAAAAAGACAGACAGGGGGAAAAAGACAGACAGGGGGAAAAAGACAAAATGGATACAGCCGCACACTAAATGCCATCAATGTATAAGGGAACTCTGGCACTGCATTACTGCTATATGAAAAAATGAGATTTTTAGTTTATGAATTGGCCAATGCATGTAAGCCCGGAAACCAACAGCAAGGTAAATCTCAATAACCCAGGTACCTAACTAAAATGCCACTGTCTAAGTTAAAAACATCCGTGCCTGGGCAGCTAGACTAAAAATCTAACTTGAAATGCCACTATCTGGACTAACCTCCATGTCTGAGCAGCTAGGACTCCTGGTATAAGGATTATGAACACAGCCTGGTTTATAGGGCGGAGTGCTCAGGGGGAAAAAGACAGACAGGGGGGAAAAAGACAGACAGGGGAAAGAGACAGACAGACAGGGGAAAGAGACAGACAGACAGGGGAAAGAGACAGACAGACAGGGGAAAGAGACAGACAGACAGGGGAAAGAGACAGACAGACAGGGGAAAGAGACAGACAGACACAGAAAGCAGGGCTGTGGAGTCGGTAAACCAAACCTTCGACTCTGACTACTCAATTTCCCTCGCACCGACTCAGACTCCTACATATATTTCTTATAGTTAGGTGAAAAATGTATTGTAGTACATACAGTAAACATATGTATGTGAACATCAAACATTTAATAATTTTTATGATACAATCAAGATATTTGGATAGAACATAAAATATAGTTATTGGATACAACTTTAGAACACAAAAAACTAATAAATTGTAAATATGTAATACACTATGTAATATACAGTAGATTACATATATATATATATATATATCTTGTGTGTATATATATTATATAGTGTATTACATATTTACAATTTATTAGTTTTTTAGGTTCTAAAGTTGTATCCAATAAGAAGGGAATTTTGTTTACTTACCGTAAATTCCTTTTCTTCTAGCTCCAATTGGGAGACCCAGACAATTGGGTGTATAGCTACTGCCTCCGGAGGCCACACAAAGCACTACACTTAAAAGTGTAAAGCCCCTCCCCTTCTGCCTATACACCCCCCGTGGGATCACGGGCTCCTCAGTTTTAGTGCAAGAGCAAGAAGGAGGAAAGCCAATAACTGGTTTAAAAACCAATTTGATCCGAAGAAACATCGGAGAACTGAAACCATTCAACATGAACAACATGTGTACCCGAAAAAACAAAAATCCCTAAGAAAACAGGGCGGGTGCTGGGTCTCCCAATTGGAGCTAGAAGAAAAGGAATTTACGGTAAGTAAACAAAATTCCCTTCTTCTTTGTCGCTCCTAATTGGGAGACCCAGACAATTGGGACGTCCAAAAGCAGTCCCTGGGTGGGTAAAATAACACCTCGTGATAGGGCCGTAAAAACAGCCCTTTCCTACAGGTGGGCAACCGCCGCCTGAAGGACTTGTCTACCTAGGCTGGCGTCCGCCGAAGCGTAGGTATGCACCTGATAATGCTTGGTAAAAGTGTGCAGACTCGACCAGGTAGCCGCCTGGCACACCTGCTGAGCCGTAGCCTGGTGCCGTAATGCCCAGGATGCACCCACGGCTCTGGTAGAATGGGCCTTCAGCCCTGAGGGAACCAGAATCCCAGCAGAACGGTAGGCTTCAAGAATTGGTTCCTTGATCCACCGAGCCAGGGTGGATTTGGAAGCTTGCGACCCTTTACGCTGACCAGCGACAAGGACAAAGAGTGCATCCGAGCGGCGCAGAGGCGCCGTGCGGGAAATGTAGATTCTGAGTGCTCTCACGAGATCCAACAAATGCAAATCCTTTTCACATTGATGAACTGGATGAGGACACAAAGAAGGTAAGACGATATCCTGATTGAGATGAAAGGGGGATACCACCTTAGGGAGAAACTCCGGAATCGGGCGCAGAACCAACTTGTCCTGGTGAAACACCAGGAAGGGAGATTTGCATGACAGCGCTGCTAGCTCGGACACTCTCCGAAGAGACGTGACCGCTACTAGAAAGGCCACTTTCTGTGAAAGGCGAGAAAGGGAAACATCCCTCATAGGCTCGAAAGGCGGCTTCTGGAGAGCAACCAGTACCCTGTTCAGATCCCATGGATCTAACGGCCGCTTGTAAGGAGGGACGATATGACAAACCCCTTGCAGGAACGTGCGTACCTGAGGAAGTCGTGCTAGGCGTTTCTGAAAAAATACAGATAGCGCTGAGACTTGTCCTTTAAGGGAGCCTATCGACAAACCTTTTTCCAAACCGGATTGCAGGAAGGAAAGAAGAGTAGGCAATGCAAATGGCCAGGGAGAAACTCCCTGAGCAGAGCACCAAGATAAGAATATCTTCCACGTCCTGTGGTAGATCTTGGCGGAGGATGGTTTTCTAGCCTGTCTCATGGTGGCAATGACCTCTTGAGATAATCCTGAAGACGCTAGGATCCAGGACTCAATGGCCACACAGTCAGGTTCAGGGCCGCAGAATTCCGATGGAAAAACGGCCCTTGGGACAACAAGTCTGGTCGGTCTGGTAGTGCCCACGGTTGGCCTACCGTGAGGTGCCACAGATCCGGGTACCACGACCTCCTCGGCCAGTCTGGAGCGACGAGGATGGCGCGGCGGCAGTCGGACCTGATCTTGCGCAGCACTCTGGGCAACAGTGCCAGAGGTGGGAACACATAAGGTAGCCGGAACTGCGACCAATCTTGAACTAAGGCGTCCGCCGCCAGAGCTCGGTGATCGTGAGACCGTGCCATGAAAGCCGGGACCTTGTTGTTGTGCCGGGACGCCATTAGGTCGACGTCCGGCATCCCCCAGCGGCGACAGATCTCCTGAAACACGTCCGGGTGAAGAGACCATTCCCCTGCGTCCATACCCTGGCGACTGAGGAAGTCTGCTTCCCAGTTTTCCACGCCTGGGATGTGAACTGCGGATATGGTGGATGCCATGTCTTCCACCCACGTCAGAATCCGCCGGACTTCCCGGAAGGCTTGCCGACTGCGTGTTCCTCCTTGGTGGTTGATGTATGCCACCGCTGTGGAGTTGTCCGACTGAATTCGGATCTGCTTGCCTTCCAGCCACTGCTGGAAGGCTTGTAGGGCAAGATACACTGCTCTGATTTCCAGAACATTGATCTGAAGGGTGGA
Source organism: Anomaloglossus baeobatrachus (assembly GCF_048569485.1). NCBI lineage: Eukaryota > Metazoa > Chordata > Amphibia > Anura > Aromobatidae > Anomaloglossus > Anomaloglossus baeobatrachus. Next base: position 34,348,487 of record NC_134353.1, read on the forward strand.
CTCTTGCTGAGTCCACGTACCTTGAGCCCTGTGGTGGAGAAAAACTGCTCCCCACCCTGAAAGACTCGCGTCTGTCGTAACCACCGCCCAGGATGGGGGTAGAAAGGACTTTCCTTTTGACAATGAGGTGGGAAGAAGCCACCACCGAAGAGATTCCTTGGCCGCCTGAGAAAGGGAGACGTTTCTGTCGAGGGACGTCGACTTCCCGTCCCATTGGCGGAGAATGTCCCATTGTAGTGGACGCAGATGAAACCGCGCGAAAGGGACTGCCTCCATTGTTGCTACCATCTTCCCTAGGAAGTGCATGAGGCGTCTCAAGGGGTGTGACTGGCCTTGAAGGAGAGATTGCACCCCTGTCTGTAGTGAACGCTGTTTGTCCAGCGGAAGCTTCACTATCGCTGAGAGAGTATGAAACTCCATGCCAAGGTATGTTAGCGATTGGGTCGGGGTCAGATTTGACTTTGAAAAGTTGATGATCCACCGAAACTCTGGAGAGTCTCCAGCGCAACGTTCAGGCTGTGTTGGCATGCCTCTTGAGAGGGTGCCTTTACAAGTAGATCGTTCAAATACGGGATCACAGAGTGACCTTGAGAGTGCAGGACTGCTACTACTGCTGCCATGACCTTGGTGAAGACCCGTGGGGCTGTCGCCAGCCCGAAAGGCAGAGCTACGAACTGAAGGTGTTCGTCTCCTATAACGAAGCGTAGAAAACGCTGGTGCTCTGGAGCAATCGGCACGTGGAGATAAGCATCCTTGATGTCTATTGATGCTAGGAAATCTCCTTGAGACATTGAGGCGATGACGGAGCGGAGGGATTCCATCCGGAACCGCCTGGTTTTCACGTGCTTGTTGAGCAGTTTTAGATCCAGAACGGGACGGAAAGACCCGTCCTTTTTTGGCACCACAAACAAATTGGAGTAAAAACCGTGACCTTGCTCCTGAAGAGGAACAGGGGTCACCACTCCTTCTGCCTTTAGAGTGCACACCGCTTGCAGAAGAGCATCGGCTCGGTCGGGAGGTGGAGAAGTTCTGAAGAATCGAGTTGGAGGACGAGAACTGAACTCTATCCTGTACCCGTGAGACAGAATGTCTCTCACCCAACGGTCTTTGACCTGTGGCAGCCAAATGTCGCCAAAGCGGGAGAGCCTGCCACCGACCGAGGATGCGGAGAGAGGAGGCCGAAAGTCATGAGGTAGCCGCCTTGGTAGCGGGTCTTCAGGCTGTCTTTTTTGGGCGTGACTGAGCCCGCCAAGAATCTGAGCTCCTCTGATCCTTTTGAGTCCTTTTGGACGAGGAGAATTGGGACCTGCCCGAGCCTCGAAAGGACCGAAACCCCGACTGTCCCCTCCTCTGTTGGGGTTTGTTTTGTCTGGGCTGAGGTAAGGATGAATCCTTACCCTTGGACTGTTTAATGATTTCATCCAAACGCTCACCAAACAGTCGGTCACCAGACAATGGCAAACTGGTTAAGCACTTTTTGGAAGCAGAATCTGCCTTCCATTCCCTTAACCACAAGGCTCTGCGTAAAACCACGGAGTTGGCGGACGCCACTGCCGTACGGCTCGTAGAGTCCAGGACAGCATTAATCGCGCAAGACGCAAATGCAGACATTTGAGAGGTTAAGGATGCCACCTGCGGAACAGATGTACGTGTGACAGTGTCAATCTGTGCAAGACCAGCTGAAATAGCTTGGAGTGCCCATACGGCTGCGAATGCTGGAGCAAACGACGCGCCGATAGCTTCATAGATGGATTTCAACCAGAGCTCCATCTGTCTGTCAGTGGCATCTTTAAGTGCAGCCCCATCTTCCACTGCAACTATGGATCTAGCCGCAAGCCTGGAGATTGGAGGATCCACCTTGGGACACTGGGTCCAGCCCTTGACCACGTCAGGGGGAAAGGGATAACGTGTATCCTTAAGCCGTTTGGAGAAACGCTTATCTGGGTAAGCGTGGTGTTTCTGGACTGCCTCTCTAAAGTCAGAGTGGTCCAGAAAAGTACTTAATTTACGCTTGGGATACCTGAAATGGAATTTCTCCTGCTGTGAAGCTGACTCCTCCACTGGAGGAGCTGGGGGAGAAATATCCAACATTCTATTGATGGACGCTATAAGATCATTCACTATGGCGTCACCATCAGGAGTATCCAGATTGAGAGCGGTCTCAGGATCAGAATCCTGATCAGCTACCTCCGCCTCATCATACAGAGAGTCCTCCTGCTGGGACCCTGACCAGTGTGATGAAGTCGAGGGCCGCTCATAGCGAGCTCGCTTAGGCTGTCTGGGACTGTCGTCCGTGTCAGAGCCTTCACCCTGGGATGCATGAGACACCCCCGGAGCCCGGAGCTGTTCCAACTGAGGGGGACCAGGGAGCAATGATTCAACAGTGCCCATGGTCTGAGTTACTGGTCTAGACTGCAAAGTTTCTAGAATTTTAGTCATAGTCACAGACAATCTATCAGCAAAAACTGCAAACTCCGTCCCCGTCACCTGGACAGTATTCACAGGTGGTTCTCCCTGGGTCACCTCTAGCAGAGGCCCCGGCCGAGCAAGTGCCACAGGGGCCGAGCTCTGCACACAATGGGGGTCAGTGGAACCTGCCGGTAGAGTAGCCTCACATGCGGTACAAGCAGCATAGAAAGCCTGTGCCTTGGCACCCTTGCTTTTTGCGGATGACATGCTGTTGTCTCCTCTGAGCAATCTAGGAGGGTATATAGCCAAGAATCACCAGCGACCGTACAGTGCAATGTATAGCATGTAAGCATAAAAATACAAATGTACACTTCGGCACTAGTGGGGTCAGCACCAGAGGTGCCGCTTACCGCCCGCTCAAACGCGGGTGTGTGGTCGCCAGAATCCCGTGTCTGGGTCTCCCAGAACTTGTCTCCCCTCTCCAGCTCAGACTGCACACAGGAATGGCTGCCGGCGTTCTGTGAAGAGGGGCGGACCGTGGGCGTGCCTCAAACAAAGTGTGGGAAACTGGCGTCCCACTGTGCCCAGTGTGAGGGCTGGAGTATGTAAAGTAGACTCCAGCCCTCGGCGCTGACGTTCTGTACAGCGTCCCGCCCTTCCCCTGACTGGCAGGCCTGGGGGCGGGAACGAAACGAAACTAGGCCGCAAAAGCCGGGGACTCGAGTAATAAGCGCGGCCGTCATATATGCACGGCCAGCGCGGAAGTCCCCGGCGCACCACAAGTCCCAGCCGCGCCGCAGCGTGAACTGACAGCAGCGGCCGGCGCGGCAGTTCCCAATACATTGACTCACTCAGCAGAGCTGTAGCTAGTAATGGCACAAGCGCGCAGCGCTGTTGTCCCCGGCGCACTAACACACCCAGCAATGCTGCAGTGTGTCTGCGCGCGGTCTGTACGGGGACACAGAGTACCTTGACGTAGCAGGGCCCTGTCCCTGACGATACTCAGCTCCATATCCAGCAGAATCCCCAGGGGCTGTGGATGGAGCACGGTCTCAGTGCCTGGAGACCGGTAAAATCCCACTTCACCCAGAGCCCTAAGGGGGATGGGGAAGGAAGCAGCATGTGGGCTCCAGCCTCCGTACCCGCAATGGGTA